>NC_135902.1:52726000-52849489 GCF_964194155.1 Cetorhinus maximus | reverse complement strand
TCCAAACGCATATATATCCATAATATATATATTATACATATATAATATTTATGTGTATATATCTATCTATATATATCTTAGAGAACATGCATCATATATATTATATGCATATATATTACATATATGTGTATATATATAAAACTGCATATATATAATATAAAAGATATATGGATAATATATAATATTTATGTGCCCATGTGTATCTATCATTATCTATTGACACATACAAACATAAACATATATATGCTGACAACAATAGGAAGAGTTGATTTGGCTCTATCATTGGTGGTCGATTGACAGTGGAAAGGCAGGGGCATTTACTGATTTAGTAGAACATATATTATGTATATACGTACATATATATGTGATCTAAATGTGTCTCACTGGGTCACCGCAACACTGTAACACTCACTGGGTCACTATAACCCTCACTAGATAACTGTAACACTGACTCACTCAATGTAACATTCACTGGGCCACTGCAACACTCACTGTAACACTCACTGGATCACTGTAACACTCACTGTAACACTCACTGGCTCAATGTAACACTCACCGGGTCACTGTAACACTCACTTGATCACTGTAATAATGATCGGGTCACTGTAGTTCTCACTGGGTCACTGTAACACTCACCAGGTCACTGTAACATTCACTGTATCACTAATAATCACTGGGTCACTGTAACATTCACAGGCTCAACATACCTCTCATTGGGTCACTGTAACACTCACTGGGTCACTAGAACACTCACTGGATCAATGTAACATTCACTGGGTCACAGTAACACTAATTGGATCACTGTAATAATCAAATGGTCACTATAAAGCTTACTGGCTCAATATAACTCTCACTCACTCACTGTAACATTCAGTGTGTCACTAACACTCATTCACTCAATGTAACACTCACTGGGTCACTGTAATACTAACTGGATCACTGCAACACACACTGGAATCCCATCACAGGTGAAGCAGCAAATTTTATTTGGGCTCTTGGAAGCTGCCATAAACATCAGGCATTGTACACACTGTGGAATAGGATATTCACTGGTCACTATTTGGTGTGCAACATGCTGTCTGATATTCACTGGTCACTATTCAGTGTATAACACACTGTCTGATACTCACAGTTCAATATTCAGTGTGTAACACACTGTCTGATATTCACTGTTAACTATTCAGTGTGTGGCACACTGATATTCGCTGTTCACTATTCAATGTGTAACACACTGTCAGATATTCACTGTTCACTATTCAGTGTATAACACACTGTCTGATTTTCACTGTTCACTGTTCAGTGTCAAACACTGTCTGATACTTACTGTTCATCACTCAGTGTGTAACACATTGCCTGATATTCTCTGTTCACTATTCAGTGTGTAACACTGCCTGATACTCACTGTTCAATATTCAGTGTCAAACATTGCCTGGTATCCATTGTTCACTGTTCAGTGTCAAATACTGTCTGATACTCACTGTTCACTATTCCGTGTGTAGCACATTGCTTGATACTCACTGTTCACTATTCAGTGTGTAACACACTGTCTGATACTCACTGTTCACTATTCAGTGTATAACACACCGTCTGATACACACTGTTCACTGTTCAGTGTCAAACACTGCCTGATACTCACTGTTCACCATTCAATGTGTGACACACTGTCTGATATTCACTGTTCACTATTCAGTGTGTAACACATTACCTGATACTCATTGTTCACTATTCAGTGTCAAACACTGCCTGATACTCACTGTTCATCGTTCAGTGTGTAACACACTGTCTGATATCCACTGTTCACTATACAGTGTGTGACACACTGCCTGATCGTCACTGTTCACTATTCAGTGTGTAACACGCTGTCTGATTTTCACTGTTCACTATTCAGTGTCATACACTGCCTGATACTCACTGTTCATCATTCAGTGTGTAACACACTGTCTGATTTTCACTGTTCACTATTCAGTGTGTAACACACTGCCTGATACTCACTGTTCAATATTCAGTGTCAAACACTGTCTGATATTCATTGTTCACTATTCAGTGTCAAATACTGTCTGATACTCACTGTTCACTATTCTGTGTGTAGCACATTGCCTGATACTCACAGTTCACTATTTAGTGTGTAACACACTGTCTGATACTCACTGTTCACTATTCAGTGTCAAACACTGCCTGATACTCACTGTTCACTATTCAGTGTGTAACACACTGTCTGATATTCACTGTTCACTATTCAGTGTGTAGCACACTGCCTGATACTCACTGTACATCATTCAGTGTGTAACACACTGTCTGATATTCTCTGTTCACTATTCAGTGTGTAACACTGCCTGATACTCACTGTTCAATATTCAGTGTCAAACATTGCCTGGTATCCATTGTTCACTGTTCAGTGTCAAATACTGTCTGATACTCACTGTTCACTATTCCGTGTGTAGCACATTGCTTGATACTCACTGTTCACTATTCAGTGTGTAACACACTGTCTGATACTCACTGTTCACTATTCAGTGTATAACACACCGTCTGATACACACTGTTCACTGTTCAGTGTCAAACACTGCCTGATACTCACTGTTCACCATTCAATGTGTGACACACTGTCTGATATTCACTGTTCACTATTCAGTGTGTAACACATTACCTGATACTCATTGTTCACTATTCAGTGTCAAACACTGCCTGATACTCACTGTTCATCGTTCAGTGTGTAACACACTGTCTGATATCCACTGTTCACTATACAGTGTGTGACACACTGCCTGATCGTCACTGTTCACTATTCAGTGTGTAACACGCTGTCTGATTTTCACTGTTCACTATTCAGTGTCATACACTGCCTGATACTCACTGTTCATCATTCAGTGTGTAACACACTGTCTGATTTTCACTGTTCACTATTCAGTGTGTAACACACTGCCTGATACTCACTGTTCAATATTCAGTGTCAAACACTGTCTGATATTCATTGTTCACTATTCAGTGTCAAATACTGTCTGATACTCACTGTTCACTATTCTGTGTGTAGCACACTGCCTGATACTCACTGTACATCATTCAGTGTGTAACACACTGTCTGATATTCTCTGTTCACTATTCAGTGTGTAACACACTGTCTGATACTCACTGTTCACTATTCAGTGTCAAACACTGTCTGATATTCACTGTTCACTATTCAGTGTGTAGCGCATTGTCTGATACTCACTGTCCACTATTCAGTGTGTAACACACTGTCTGATACTCACTGTTCGCTATTCAGTGTGTAGCACATTGCCTGATACTCACTGTTCACTATTCAGTGTGTAACACACTGTCTGATACTCACTGTTCACTATTCAGTGTGTAACACGCTGTCTGATTTTCACTGTTCACTATTCAGTGTCATACACTGCCTGATACTCACTGTTCATCATCAGTGTGTAACACACTGCCTGATACTCACTGTTCACTATTCAGTGTGTAACACACTGTCTGATACTCACTGTTCACTATTCGGTGTGTAGCACATTGCCTGATACTCACTGTTCACTATTCAGTGTGTAACACACTGTCTGATACTCACTGTTCACTATTCAGTGTGTAGTACACTGCCTGATACTCACTGTACATCATTCAGTGTGTAACACACTGTCTGATACTCACTGTTCACTATTCAGTGTGTAACACACTGTCCGATATTCACTGTTCACTATTCAGTGTGTAACACACTGTCCGATACTCACTGTTCACTATTCAGTGTGTAACACACTGTCCGATACTCACTGTTCACTATTCAGTGTGTAACACACTGTCCGATACTCACTGTTCACTATTCAGTGTGTAACACACTGTCCGATACTCACTGTTCACTATTCAGTGTGTAACACACTGTCCGATACTCACTGTTCACTATTCAGTGTGTAACACACTGTCTGATACTCACTGTTCACTATTCAGTGTGTAACACACTGTCTGATACTGTTCACTATTCAGAGTGTAACACAATGTCTGATACTCACTGTTCATTATTCAGTGTGTAACACACTGTCTGATATACACTGTACACTATTCAGTGTGTAACACACTGTCTGATACTCACTGTTCACTATTCAGTGTGTAACACACTGTCTGATACTCACTGTTCACTATTCAGTGTGTAACACACTGTCTGATACTCACTGTTCACTATTCAGTGTGTAACACACTGTCTGATATACACTGTTCACTATTCAGTGTGTAACACACTGTCCGATACTCACTGTTCACTATTCAGTGTGTAACACACTGTCTGATACTCACTGTTCACTATTCAGTGTGTAACACACTGTCTGATACTCACTGTTCACTATTCAGTGTGTAACACACTGTCTGATACTCACTGTTCACTATTCAGCGTGTAACACACTGTCTGATACTCACTGTTCACTATTCAGTGTCAAACACTGTCTGATATTCACTGTTCACTATTCAGTGTGTAGCGCATTGTCTGATACTCACTGTCCACTATTCAGTGTGTAACACACTGTCTGATACTCACTGTTCGCTATTCAGTGTGTAGCACATTGCCTGATACTCACTGTTCACTATTCAGTGTGTAACACACTGTCTGATACTCACTGTTCACTATTCAGTGTGTAACACGCTGTCTGATTTTCACTGTTCACTATTCAGTGTCATACACTGCCTGATATTCACTGTTCACTATTCAGTGTGTAGCACATTGTCTGATACTCACTGTCCACTATTAAGTGTGTAACACACTGTCTGATACTCACTGTTCACTATTCGGTGTGTAGCACATTGCCTGATACTCACTGTTCACTATTCAGTGTGTAACACACTGTCTGATACTCACTGTTCACTATTCAGTGTGTAGCACACTGCCTGATACTCACTGTACATCATTCAGTGTGTAACACACTGTCTGATATTCTCTGTTCACTATTCAGTGTGTAACACACTGTCTGATACTCACTGTTCACTATTCAGTGTGTAGCACACTGCCTGATACTCACTGTTCATTATCCACTGTCAAACACTGTCTGATACTCACTTTTCACTATTCAGTGTGTAACGCATTGTCTTCATTCATTGTTCACTATTCAGTGTATAACACACTGTCTGATACTCACTGTTCACTATCCACTGTCAAACACTGTTGGATATTCACTGTTGTCTATTCAGCGTGTAACACACTGTCTGATACTCACTGTTCACTATTCAGTGTGTAACACATATTCTGACACTCACTGTTCACTATTCAGTATGTAACCCACTGGCTGATACTCACTTTTCACTATTTAGTTCCGAAGACACTGTGTGATACTCACTGTTCATTATTTAGTTTGTAATGCACTGTCTGATATTTACTGTTCACTATTCAGTGCGTAACACACTGTCTGATATTCAGTGTTCACTATTCAGTTGTTCGCACACTGTCCGGTGTTTTCTGTTCACTATTTAACGTGTAGCACACTGTCTGATACTCGCTATTTAGTTGCTAGGACACTGTGATATTTGCTGTTCACTGTTTAGTCTCTAATGCACTGGCTGATATTCACTGTTCACTATTCAGTGTGTAACACACTGTCTCATATTCAGTGTTCATCAATCAGTGTGTAACACACTGATACTCACTATTCACTATTTAGTTCCTAAGACACTGTGTCATACTCACTGTTCACTATTCAGTGTGTAATGCACTGTCTGATATTCACTGTTCACTATTCAGTGTGTAACACACTGATATTCACTTTTCACTATTCAGTGTTTAAAACGATGTCTGATATTCACTGTTCACTGTTCAGTGTGTAATACACTGTCTGATACTCGCTGTTCATTATTCAGTGTGTAACACACTGTCTGATACTCATTGTTCACTATTCAGTGTTTCACACAATGTCTGATATTCATTGTTCACTACTTAGTGTGTAGTACACTGTCTGATACTAATTTTTCACTATTCAGTTTGTAATACACTGTCTGATACTCACTATTCACTATTCAGTGTGTAACACACTGTCTGATATTCACTGTTCACTATTCAGTGTGTAACACACTGTATGATATTCACTGTTCACTATGCAGTGTTAACACAATGTCTGATATTCACTGTTCACTACTTAGTGTGTAGTACACTGTCTAATACAAATTTTTCACTATTCGGTGTGTAACACACTGATTTTCACTGTTCAATATTCAGTGTGTAACACACTGTCTAATACTCACTGTTCGCTATTCAGTGTGTAACACACTGTCTGGTATTCACCGTTCACTATTTAGTGTCTAGTACACTGTCTGATACTAATTTTTCACTATTCAGTGTGTAACAAACTGCCTGATTTTCACTGTTCACTAATCAGCGTGTAACACACTGTCCGATACTCACTGTTCACTATTCAGTTTGTGATACACTGTATTGTACTCACTGTTCACTATTCAGTGTTTCACACAATGTCTGATATTCACTGTTCACTATTTAGTGTGTAGCACACTGTCTGATATTAATTTTTGACTTTTCAGTGTGTAACACACTGTCTGATACTCACTGTTCACTATTCAGTGCGTAATATACTGTCTGATAATCACTATTCAGTGTGTAACACACTGTCTGATACTCACTGTTCACTATCCAGTGTGTATCACACTGTCTGATACTCATTGTTCACTATTCAGTGTGTAATACACTGTCTGATACTCAATGTTCACTATTCAGTGTGTAACACGCTGTCTGATACTCACTGTTCACTATTCAGTGTGTACTACACTGTCCGATACTCATTTTCACTATTCAATGTGTAACACACTGATACACACTGTACACTATTCAGTGTGTGACACACTGTCTGATATTCACTGTTCACTATTCAGTGTGTAACACACTGTCTGATACTCATTGTTCACTATTCAGTGTGTAATACACTGTCTGATACTCACTATTGACTATTCAGTGTGTAACACACTGCCAGATACTCACTGTTGACTATTCAGTGTGTAAGACTGTCTGATACTCACTGTTCACTATTCAGTGTGTACCACACTGTCTGATACTCATTGTTCACTATTCAGTGTCTAACACACTGTCTGATACTTATTGTTCACTATTCAGTGTGTAACACGCTGTCTGATACTCACTGTTCACTATTCAGTGTGTAACACACTGTCTGATACTCACTGTTCACTATTCAGTGTGTAACACACTGTCCGATATTCACTGTTCACTATTCAGTGTGTAACACACTGTCCGATACTCACTGTTCACTATTCAGTGTGTAACACACTGTCCGATACTCACTGTTCACTATTCAGTGTGTAACACACTGTCCGATACTCACTGTTCACTATTCAGTGTGTAACACACTGTCCGATACTCACTGTTCACTATTCAGTGTGTAACACACTGTCCGATACTCACTGTTCACTATTCAGTGTGTAACACACTGTCTGATACTCACTGTTCACTATTCAGTGTGTAACACACTGTCTGATACTGTTCACTATTCAGAGTGTAACACAATGTCTGATACTCACTGTTCATTATTAAGTGTGTAACACACTGTCTGATATACACTGTACACTATTCAGTGTGTAACACACTGTCTGATACTCACTGTTCACTATTCAGTGTGTAAACACTGTCTGATACTCACTGTTCACTATTCAGTGTGTAACACACTGTCTGATACTCACTGTTCACTATTCAGTGTGTAACACACTGTCTGATACTCACTGTTCACTATTCAGTGTGTAACACACTGTCTGATACTCACTGTTCACTATTCAGCGTGTAACACACTGTCTGATACTCACTGTTCACTTTTGTTTGCACCCCCTGTCCTTGAGTCGCAGCAAGTCCCTCTTTCAACTCCACGTGCGTTTGAGGCTTTGATGAAGTTGTTGACCAGTCACAGAATGCAGGAACATTTCATATGGTCCACATGGCCAGCAAAGTGCTGCCAAACACCAATAGAATGACCCGTCCCTGGCTGCCTGTTGGGTGCAGCTGATGTACAGATCACTGGGGAAGCTAGTTAAACACATGAGGGAGAAAGGGCTGGAAGGATATCGGCTGCGGTGAGGAGGGGTTGGAGGATACTCAGGTGGAGTTTAAACGCCATACAGCCTGTTTCTATCCTGTAGATATGAATAAAACATTGCACGGGAGACGAGAAATCCTCTGCAGGACCTTCTCCTGGAGATTAGATCAGTTGCACTGACTATTGAGGTTAGCCACTCTGAGAAACAAGCTGTGTTGATCGTCCAAAAGGTCTCTTCCGGATAAACAAGTTCCTTTATATTTAAGTGTGTTGCATGCTCTGTGAGAACTGTTTCACTTTTAAAAGACATTAAGAATGCCGCGTTTCATCTCTCCAATTCTCTCTTTCCTTCTCTCTCTTTCAGTTAATGAATGGCTCCTAAAGTAATAAGAGACAATATTGATCCGGAATTTAACCCTGATGAGATATTCCTGCTGTGAATGTGCATTGCGAGGACGGCAGTCAGGACCACTCCCTTGCTAGAGGGGCACTCACCTTTCACAATGAGCTTGGAGGGAGACAAACATTTGATATATAAACGGCTGTCTTCAAAACCCACCTTACAGTCGCGAGGAAACCAAGACACTTGCCAAAATACACCTAGATTTAAAAAGATTAATTTTAGAGGGTGGGTGGGGTGGGGGGGTGGGGTGGGTGGGGGGTGATGAGATAAATCATTTAACAAGCAACTGTGGTTTTGATACTTTACCATTTTGAAAGGGAAGAGGAATATTATAAAATTAAATCTATAAAATTTTAATGCAGTTGCCTCGGCTGCAACTAATACAAACCAGAGAGACTTTAATGGCCTTTGTATATATGTGGACTTCACAATTGCTAATGTCAGGATGGAAGCAAATCCACCCATGTGAGTGTTCAATTGTGTTCTGGGTTCCAAACTGGAAAAGCCTTCATTGCTCATTTGCGTCATTCAGTTTGGTGTCTGTATCCAAACCAAAACGGAAAGAAGTCTTTGGAATCTGGGGGGGAATGGGGTGGGGGTGGGGGGGTGGGGGGGTGGGGATGCCGGGTGGGGATGCCGGGTGGGGCAGGGGGAGGAGGATGGAGGACAATAAGGGTATCCCCTTCACCTACCACCACCCCCACCAACCTCCGCCAACCCGCCCCTTACACCCCATCCCCATTACTGAGACCATTGCTTCAAATAATATTAAATCAAAGAGTCAAACCTACATGGGGAAAATCTTGTAAATATGTTACCACTGGCGTTAGAGGGGTCAGAAATTAAAGAAATGAGTTTTAACCGACGTTCCAACCATTGGGAAGACTGATACACACTCGGGTGTGAATAGAGCTACTGCCTTTTTATGTTAATTGTTTACAATGTTCATACACTGTGTTTGGTTTAATGTCAAGAGCTCAATAAATGTGTTTGAAAAATTGCTACAAGATGGCCAGTAGGTCTTTATTTCCATGTCCAGAGTGTAGGATTCAGGGTGCAGTGTGAGAAACCATTAACCCCTCCCTCCCCCACCACCTCACACAGATTTTCCCCCACACCAGCATTCTAAAATGGGAAGCAGCCACAATGTCTGTTTGAAGTAGAGTTCCTCTCTTCCTGCTTCCCTCCAGGCTCAAAGTATTGAGCAAACTTCAACCCCACAAGGTAATAGCTCATCTCCTGTCCTACTCCAACCAAGCAGAAGGGGGCAGCCCATCCTCTCTCTCCACCTGTAGCCCGTGTGTCTCTGGGTCATCATTCCACTGATGCCCATCTCTCGAGCGTAAACCTCCCCACACCCCCTGTGCTCGCTGGCACCTGGCCCAGCAATGGCCCAATATTAAAATTCTCAGCCTTGATTTCAAATCCCTCCTTAGCCTACCCCCTCCTCATTTCTGTAATCTTCTCCACCTCTACAGTTTGGTGAAAAATCTGTGCTGCTCCAATTCTGGCCTTTTGCATATCCCTGATGATCATCTCTCCACCATTGGTGGTTGTGCCTTAAGCTGCCTGGGCCCTAAACTCTGGAATTTCCTCCCTAACCCTCTCTGCCTCTCCCTACCTCATTAACACGCTGTTTTAAGTCAACCTCTTTGACCATGCTTTTGGTCACCTGTCCTACTGTCTCTGCCTGTGATCCCGTGTCAGTTCCTGATTGATAACACTCCTGTGAAGCACCTTAGGGACTTTTCCAATGTTAAAGGCGCTATAGAAATTTAAGTTGTTGTTGAATATCCTCCAATTTGAGGCTCCCACAGTTCAAGATCCTCTATATCATATCTGGCTTCCTGTCAGTAACTGTCCAGGGGAGAGATGCTCAATGTGTTGGTGCAAGCATGCCCCATTGCTCCGTAATGATGTGTCTTGAAGATCCCTGGGATTGATGCTAGATTAAGGCAGTAGATTTCCAGGGGACAGGATGCAGTGCTGATTCCCAGAATGATACCGAGCCATTAAATGCTCATATTATGAGGACAGGTTACATAGACTAGTCTTGTATTTCCTTAAGTATAGGCAATTAAAGAGTGATGTAAGTGAGGTGTTTCAGATGATTAAGGTTTTGGTGGGGTAGATAAAGTGAAATTATTCCCTACTTTTTATTCAAGGAACTACAGTCCAGTCAGTCTAACCTCAGTGGTTGGGAAACTATTGGAAGCAATTCTGAGGGACAGAATTAATCTACACTTAGAGAGGCAGGGATTAATCAAGGACAGTCGGCATGGTTTTGTTAAGGGGAAGTCATGTCTGACCAATTTGAATTTTTCGAAGAGGTGACCAGGTGTGTAGATGAGGGCAATGCATTTGACGTAGTCTACTTGGACTTCAGCAAGGCTTTTGATAAGATCCCGCATGGGAGACTGATAATGAAGGTAAGAGCCCATGGGATCCAAGGCAATTTGGCAAATTGGATCCAGAATTGTCTGAGTGGCAGGAAGCAGAGGGTGATGGTCGAGGGGTGTTTTTGTGACTGGATGCCTGTGTCCATTGGGATTCCACAGGGATCGGTGTTGGGTCCCTTGCTGTTTGTGGTGTATATAAACGATTTAGACTTGAATGTAGGAGGGTTGATCAGTAAGTTCACGGATGACATGAAAATTGGAGAGGTGATAAATAGTGAGGAGGATAGTCTTAGATTACAGGAGGATATAGATGGGCTGGTCAAATGGGCTGATCAGTGGCAAATGGAATTTAATCTGGATAAGTGTGAGGTGATGCACTTGGGCAGGACAAACAAGGCACGGGAATACACGATGAATGGTAGGACCCTGGAAAGTACCGAGGATCAGAGGGACCTTGGCGTGCATGTCCACCAGTCCCTTAAGGTAGCGGGACAGGTAGATAAAGGTGGTTAAGAAGGCATATGGGATACTTGCCTTTATTAGCCGAGGCAAAGAATATAAGAGCAGGGAGGTTATGCTGGAACTGTATAAAACGCTGGTTAGGCCACAGCTAGAGTGTTGCGTGCAGTTCTGGAATCCGCATTATAGGAAGGATGTGATTGCACTAGAGAGAGTGTAGAGATTTACCAAGATGTTGCCTGGGCTGGAGAGTTTTTGTTATGAGGAGAGATTGGTTAGACTGGGGTTATTTTCCCTGGAGCAGAGGAGATTGAGGGGGGACATGATTGAGGTGTATAAAATTATGAGGGGCATAGATAGGGTAGACAGGAAGGAACTTTCCCCCTTGGTGGAGGGATCAATAACCAGGGGGCATAGATTTAAGGTAAGGGGCAGGAGGTTTAGAGGGGAAGTGAGGAAGAACTTTTTTACCCAGAGGGTGGTGGGAATCTGGAACTCACTGCCTGAAAGGATGGTGGAGGTGAAAACCCTCATAACATTTAAGAAGTATTTGGATGTGCACTTGCGATGCCATGGCATACAAGGCTATGGGCCTAGTGCTGGAAAATGGGATTAGAATAGTTAGGTACTTGTTTGACCGGCGCAGGCTCGATGGGCCGAAGGGCCTTTTTCTCTGCTGTAGGCCCCTATGGCTCAATAACTCTATGACACAGGATGCGAGCGCTGCAGCATTTATTACCCATCCCTAGTTGCCCTTGAGAAGGTGGTGGTGAGCTTCCTTCTTGAGCTGCTGCAGTCCATGTGGTGTAGGTACACCCGCAGTGCTGTTAGAGAGGGAGTTCCAGGATTTTGACCCAGTGACAGTGAAGGAACAGTGATATATTTCCAAGTCAGGATGGTGAGTGACTTGGAGGGGAACTTCCAGGTGGTGGTGTTCCCATGTGTCTGCTGCCTCTGTCCTTCTAGGTGGTAGAGGTCGTGGGTTTGGAAGGTGCTGCCTATGGAGCCTTGGTGAGTTCCTGCAGTGCATCTTGTAGATGGTGGGGGGTCCAGAACAAAGGGACATAACCTTAAAATTAGACCAGGCAGTTCAGGAAGAACTTTTTCACGCAAAGAGTAGTGAAAATCTGACCTCAAGGTCAATTGAAAATTTCAAAACTGAGATTGATAGATACTTATTCAGTATTAAAGGTTCTGAAACCAAGGAGCGGGTAGATAGAGTTATGATGCAAATCAATGGAGGTCTAATTGAATGGAGGAACAGACTTGAGGGGCCAAATGGCCTCTTGTTCCTATGTTCCTAGGGAAGAATGTGTAGATTTGTTGATAATTCTCCTACTGAATGGTAAACTGGTAACAAGAGGCAGTCAATCAGGTTGAATTAAATAATCCCAATGTTTCCCCTTACTGCTCATTCCCAGTAATGCAGATAGTTTACAAAATGCCACCTCAATAAAGTACAGACTCTCCAATGGAAAAGAGCACACAGGGACAGGTCCTTCAGCAACAGGTCATAAGAGTTGGTTGGAAAGGGCAGAGCTCCCCATTCAGATTCTAACATCTAACTCCAAAGACACGAGAATAATGAAAGGTGCACTGTCACACATTGGGACTGTAGAACTTGCACCACAAGGGTACAGCCAAGAGAGAGATGGGCAGACTTACATGAGCTGGTGCTGGGGATTGATTTCAGGGGAGAGTTGTGGGATCCAGCACAGCTGTGTCTGCAATGCAGCTGGGTGAGCACCTGGGAAAGTGATGTCAATGGGGCATTTTATAGCCACTATCACCATTTCCCCACCTGGAGCTGTGCCCAGGGCCTGATCGAAAGGCATTGACCCTCCCAGCGAGAGTTAGCGACTGAATCAGTGTCAGCCACAGTTGAGCAGGTGGCACACAGACTGAAACTCTGCTCCTGTCCTCCGATGGTGCAATAATGAACTGGAAGCAGCAAAGACAGGAAATGGGGATTAGAAGTTAAACCGGAGTGGGAGTGGACCATCCGGTCCAACAAATCTACTGCACCGCTCAATAAAAATGTTGGCCGATTTTCTATCCCAACTCCAAATTGCTGCCCTATTTTGCCTGTCCGATTTGTGCAGTTTTTCCCAATCGGCCTGAACTGGAGGCACAGGAGGATCCCACTAGCACAAGCCTGTACAAACACAGGGACAATGGAAGGAGTCCACTGGCCTATCAAGCTTAGCCAACACAGCTTGTGATAACTTGGCGACATCACAATTATAAACTCTCCTCACCGCACCCAAAATCAGCTGAGTTCCTGACAGAGGTAAGAAAATAAATCAAAACACTGAGAAACTTTGGGAAGAAAAAACCCAGAAAATTCCTCTCCGACTCCCTCCCCCCAACTCGTTTTGACAATCCAGCAGTCTGCTCAGGCCCTGATTAACCCTATTAGTGAGAAACAAATAGCTCTCGCTTGAAAGAAATCAGTGAATCAGCGATTGACTCAACAGCCTGTTGTGAGGATTCGCAAATCTCAGGGAATAGAATTCACCTCCTGACGCCTACTAACCTCATTTGTTTTTTTCATTATTTATTCTTGGAATCTGGGTATTTGTTGTTCATCCCTAGTTGCCCTTGAGAAGGTGGTGGTGAGCTGCCTTCTTGAACTGCTACAGCCCATATGGTGTAGGTACACCCACAGTGCTGTTAGGGAGGGAGTTCCAGGGTTTTGACCCAGCGACAGTGAAGGAACGGCCGATATATTTCCAAGTCAGGATGGTGAGTGACTTGGAGAGGTATTTGAAGCCTCCTATGTTTCTATGGTTCTGTTTCACTTGTCCTTCTACATGGTGGAGGTCATGAACTTGGGAGGTGTTTCCTATTGAAGAAGGGTCATACGGACTCGAAACGTTAACTCTGTTTCTCTCTCCACAGATGCTGCCAGACCTGCTGAGTTTTTCCAACATTTTCTGTCTTTGTTTCCTATTAGAGTTCTGGCGTTGTAGCAAAATTGGACTTGGGCCAATAAATGGGGTCTTTACTGCCTGTATCACTAAAAGGAGTGACAGAGGTAAATAAGGCCACGAAATAAAGCAAACAAAACACTAGGGTTCATTTCTAGAGGGTTAGAATTGCAAAGCAGGGAAGTTCTGTTAAGCTTACTTAGAACTTTGGTCAGACCAGAGTTGGAATTCTGTGCACGGTTCTGGTCTCCATATTCTAAGAAGCATAAAAGGGGCACTGGGGAAGATGCAAAAAAGATTTACTAGAACTATACCGGAACTGAGAGGTAATTTCAATCAGGAAAGAGTGAATGGGCTGGGGCTCTACTCTCGAGAGAAGAGAAGGCTGAGGGGTGAACTGATAGAGGTCTTTAAAATTATGAAAGGGTTTGATAGGGTCGGCATAGTGGAGGAAACAAGAACTAGGAGCCATTAGTATAAGATAGTCATGAATAAATCCATTCGGGAATTCAGGAGGACCATCTTTACCCAGAGACTGGTGAGAACGTGGAACTCGCTCCCACAGGGAGTGGTTGGGATGAATAGTAAAGATACATTTAAGGGGGAGGCGAGATAAACACCTGAGGGAGAAAGGAAAAGAAGGATATACTGATGGGGTGAGATGGAGAGGGGGTGGGAGCAGCAACACCAACAGGGACCAGTAGCCGGTCACTGTTCACCAGGAAGGTTGCTACAGGTTCTTTAAATGCTGGAATATGAATGCAGTTTTGTTCTTATCGAATTTCTTGTGTTTATACCTCGCATTGACTTATCCACATTGTCTCAGTCTCAGCATCTCACTGGAATACGGTCAGAACCTGAGACAGCAGCTTTATCAGCCAATAGTGTCAATATGTTCCACAAATCAATCATTGCCTTGATTCGTGGCATTTTTTAAATTAAACTTTATAATTGAACTAATATGGGATATTCAGTGAAGCGATTGTTAATCTGTGTGCTGGCTGGGTTCATTAGGAGCAGTTAGTGTTTGTCCTGCAAATAGTCAGTGATTGAAATCTTCAAGAAACACATGGAGTTGGAGAGTGCAGTTTCTCAGGTCATGGGTATAACTCTCCTCCTGGTGAAACTATGACCTGATGTGGAGCAATATCACAAGATAACTCTCTGGTCAGTGCTGGGTTAACCACAGTACAGCAGCTTGAGGCATTAACCACAGTACAGCAGGTTGAGGCATTGCTAGCAGACTTAGGGTCTGACAGTTCCTCCAACAGTGGCAGGAGTGACAATGAGGAAAGAATAGTTGACTGAACTGGAGGCCAAAAGTACTGAGCATGACAATTCTCATCCCTGTTTCCAAATCCCTCCATGGCCTCACCCCTCTCTATCTCTGTAATCTCCAGCCCCACAACGCTCGGAGGTATAATCACTCCTCCCATTCTGGCCTCTTGCGTATTCCCATTTTCATCGCCCCACCATTGCTTCAGTTGCCTGGGACTCAGGCTCTGGAACTCTCTCCCTAGACCTGTCTACATCTTTACCTCCCTTTCCTCCTTTAAGACACTTTTTAAAACATACCCCTCGGGGGGGGAGAGACACTCGACCCGCTCGGGGGTGAAGGACTCGACCCGCTCGGGGGAGACACACTCGACCCACTCGGGGGTGGGAGACACACTCGACCCGCTCGGGGGGGGAGAGACACTCGACCCGCTCGGGGGTGAAGGACTCGACCCACTCGGGGGAGACACACTCGACCCACTCGGGGGTGAAGGACTCGACCCGCTCGGGGGAGACACACTCGACCCGCTCGGGGGTGAAGGACTCGACCCGCTCGGGGGAGACACACTCGACCCGCTCGGGGGTGAAGGACTCGACCCGCTCGGGGGAGACACACTCGACCCGCTCGGGGGTGAAGTCGGGCGAGTTGGGCAGGTGACCAGACACCACCCCGCAGGCCACGTGATGTTTCGGTCAGTGGGCATGTGTGGATGTTGGGGCCACTCTGGCCGTCAATCAGAGGCCACTGAAGCCCATTAAAAAGGTGATTGACCACGAGTTCACCTTGCAGAATCGCAGAATCACAGAATCACAGAATCACAGTGCAGAAGAGGCCCTTCGGCCCATCGAGTCTGCACTGACACATGAAAAACACCTGACCTACCTCCCTAATCCCATTGACCAGCACTTGGCCCTTGTGCTCGTCGCGTGGGCAAAATTGGCAGGTGGGCAGCCCGCATTTTGTAAAACCTCGTCCAGGGGCAGGATAAAAAGGGGCAGCAGCATTGCCGGTGTGAGGAGCGAGGAGTTTTGGAGATAGTTTGCTGCCGGTTGCTTATTGCTACTCAGCATCTCTGTTCGAGGCTTCATTCTCAGCATTTCCAGGCTGCAGGTGAGGACTTGTTGGTGTCTCCAAGGCCCCTGGAGGATTCAGACCGTGTGGATCCTTCCAGGTATCAGACAGCCTTCCCTTACCCTGGTAATGGGGATTGTGGTCTCTGCTGGAGGCACCTCCTCTGAGAAGGAAGAGAGGGGCAGAAGGGAGAGGAGGCCAGGTGTCCCAATGCAGCCTCCAGGGGAGGGACCTGTGGGAGGAGAGGCGCAGGCACAAGGGGCGCAGGGCCAGCAGGAAGTCCAAGGTGGAAGGGGCCACAGAAGATGCCACTATCCTGCTGCCAGGGTTTACAGGCAGCAATGCAGCTACCTCAAGATGTCTGAGGTGCAATACTGAAGGACGCCCTGCTTCCCAAGGCAGACTGTGGCCTCCATCTATCAGATGATTGGCCCTGAGATCAGCTCTGACTGTGTGGGCAGACACCCCATGCCAGTGGCTCTGAAGGCCACAGCGCACCACAGAGCCTCTGGCTCTTTCCCAATCAGCTGTCCACAGTTGCATCAAGCTGGTGACAGACACTCTGTTCAGGCAGGTCCTGACCTTTAGCCTTTACCATACAGACACAGCCAGCCAGGCTGAGTGAGCCAGAGGCTTTGCAGTGGTCACTGGGTTCCCTCGCGCTCAGGATGCCATCGACTGCACACATGTGGCCATCAATGTGCTAGCGGGTGAGCCCAGTGCCTTTGTCAACAGGAAGGGATCCCACTCCATGAACGTGCAGATAGTGTGTGACCACAGGATGCAGATTCTGCAAGTCTGTGTAAGGTACCCAGGCAGCTCCCATGACTTGTACATCCTGAGACACTCCCGGGTGTTCAGTACTCCAGCCCGACTGGATGGATGGCTTATAACACTTCTCCGTCATCTAAAAACAGAGGCAGAGCAGCGTTAATAGGAGTCATGGCTCCACAAGGCGCTGATAGAGAGGATCATTGATCTTCTGAAGATGCGTTTCAGATGCCTGGACCATTCAGGGGGAGCACTACAATACACCCCCCAGAGTGGGTGTCACTGATGGTGTTTGCATGCTGCACTCTCCACAATCTGGCACTGGCAATAGGGGACCCATTGGAGGAAGGGGATCTCGAAGCAGCTGCACAGGCCACAGAGGATGAATCTAGTAGTGAGTCCGAAGAGGAGCCTAGTGAGGAGAACGCTGAGGGTGTTCAGACCCCAGTAACCTTCAGGGAGGCAGGGACACCAGGGATGCCTTGATCCAACACTCCTTCAGCCAGGCTGCCAAATATCCGCTCCCACCTCATTCCAAGGTTGCTGCCTCCATCCAGGATGTCCAAAATGCCCCTGTCATGTGAACCCACTCAGTGCCTGTGCAATAAAGTTCAGAGTCACTCACGTCCAGCATTACATACTGGCATACCCCACACCAAAAATAAAAGGTGAAGCATGCTCAGCAACAAAAGCAAATATAATGTTATTGTCACATTCAAATCACATTGACGTGACCATTACTGGTGTTGATGTCCACACCAGTAGACATATAAACCAAACATAACAACATAAAATCACCTGTGACCTGCCCCTCTTGTGCTCATGGTGCCTTTAATTTACGCTTGTGAGTGCTACATCTTGGTGCTACCCCCTCACTGACACTGGCATTGGAGACAGGCTGCTAACTCTGCTGTCTTGTTGGCCTCGATGACCTTGGTGGTCGTCCTCTGGCCAGTGGAGCCTGTGCTGGCCCTGCCTGGGAGGGAGCGGCCAGTGCCATGGTTGGCATCTGCCCAATCGTCGCAGCCTCATCAGATGCCACGGTCACTGGCAGAGGGGTGGAGGAGCTGCTGCCATCATCCGGAGTGCCCTGAGAGGAGCCAACAGAGACGACTGGCAGCTCATGCGCCAATGTGAGGTCACTCTGGACCTCCCTGCTCGCCATTGATGGACGGGCACCTAACTGGGATACTGGGTGCCTCATCCATCTCCCACACTGACACTGACCACCTGAGGTCAGTACCTGTGTGAGGACTTGCAGGTCTGAGCACAAGCCCAGGAACCTCTCATTCTGTCCCTGCAGCTGCCTCTCCATGAGAGTCACCACTCCCTCAATGGAGGAGGCAGTGTGCTCGGCCATGATGGTCAATGCAGTGCTCACACTCCGCATGGACTCCTCCATCACCATGGCACACATACCCTCATGGATCTCCACCAGATCCTCCTGCACATCCCGCTGGACATCCAGGACCTGCCACCTAATGGACGACTCCAGAGGCTCATCCTCAGCCTTTGACTGAGCATCATCCTGGTCCCCAACAGTCTTCCGACTGCCAGCGTCCTGGGCACTTTCTGCCTCCACCTGCACCTCAAGCGAGTGTGAAGTGCCCTCACCAATGTGCACCGACAATGTAGCTGACAATCTAATACCCACCGAGGTGCTGATAACTGTGCTGGTGCCTGGTTCCAGAGGGCGGGTGTGACACAGGTGCAGATGAAGCCCGGTGGTCCTCTGGTGTTAGGGGTGCCCCTTCGGGGTCCAGAGAGTGAGTCTGTGCCGGTGAATCTAAGGCAGAACAAGGACATGTCATTAGTTAAAGTCATCACACTGTCACTGTGCCAGGCACCCTGGTGAGACAATGGAGATCTGCATCTCGGTGCCATCGTCTTCCAATGATCAATGCGGACTCCAGGTTCGAGGCTCCCATCAATGAGGAGACTGCACTAGAATGGTTGCACAATCCGAGAGTCGCACCTCTGTGCACTGTGCTCTTACCTTCACCTGGCACCCCCGCCTCTCCACGCCCGCTTGTACAGGGAGCGTGCTGGCTCTCCAGCTCAAGGGCATCCTGCTCTATTCGGGAGAGCAGCAGCAGGTTGGATGGGCCTCCGCCTGTATGTGACCCCTCTGCTTGGTTATGACTCGTATTCTCCTGAAAGGACAGAGGAGCATTGATGAGTCCACTCTCTACCTGCAGCACCATTGCAGCCTGGCCAACCCCACCTGAGGAACACCTCACAGGGCACATCCAAGTTGTGGCCCTCAAGCCTCAAGGCACTCGGCCCAAGCAGGCAGGGCTCACCGCCTTGGCCAGCTCCGGCGTCAGTGACAGTTGGCACCCACACTCTAGCACCTCTGAGGCCCATGGGGGGACAGCCACACCTTAACACTTCTGCACACTGACCCACGCCAACTCAGTGCTCACCCTTCCAGTGCCCAGCAGGTCATTGAACTCCTTGCGGCTCTGCACCCATGCGTGCCACACCATGTCATGTCTGCTGACCTGCGCTGACCCCTCCTCCCAGGCTTCCTTCATCAGGTCTGGTAGCCTCCTCCTTCCATCCCTTGGTACAAGGGTGTCCCTCCTGGCAGCCGCCTCCCCCAGGAGCTTAGTGAGGCCCTCGTCCAAAAAGCAGGGGGCCGAGTGCCCACCTGAGCTGCCCTCCCGCCTGGCGTCTCCAGCCACTGCTGAGGCCAGAGGTACCGTCTCCGCAACGCTGGCTGTATGCTTCTTCACCATCAGCCACCAAGGGGCTGCCTGTGCTGTTTTTAAACTGGCCTCTGGGTCGCCATTGGGCCCAGAGCACAACACACCCCCTCCCCCAGCCCCGCCCCCTCCCCCCGCCCCTGTCCCTGCCCTCGCCCCTGCGCCCACCCCTGCCCCTGCCCCCTCCCCCAGCCCCGCCCCCTCCCCCACCCCCGCCCCTGCCCTCGCCCCTGCGCCCACCCCTGCCCCTGCCCCCTCCCCCAGCCCCGCCCCCTCCCCCCGCCCCTGTCCCTGCCCTCGCCCCTGCCCCCTCCCCCAGCCCCGCCCCCTCCCCTCGCCCCTGCCCCCGCCCCCGCCCGGCCCTTTCTGACCACTGATCAGCCAGTGTGAAACCACGGTCGTGGGCCAATCGCGGGCGGGGGCCTGTTTCCCGATCGAGCTGAACATTCGGGCCCTTTATGCGGCTCAGTGTCGAGTTCTGTCTGAAATGCCTTGAGACATTTTGCTACATTGAAGGCACCATATGAATACAAGTTGTTGTTGTATTATCTGAAGGCAGATGATGACTTTCGAGAGAGGAACCAGAGTCTGGGATGGTGAGTGCAGCAAAGAATGGACAGAGTGGGGAAGAGACAGAGAGAGAGAGAGAGAGAGAGAGGGCCCTGAGATATTGCGGACTGTCAGGAGATGGTTGATGAATTATAGCACATGGTAGTTTAATAAAAGGTAGCAGATCATCATAAAAGTAAACATTAGAATCTCGATGTAATATTCTCCATGGGACACCCTTAATACTGAAACAGCAGAACACCCGGAGTACTTTCAGAAATGCAATAAAAAGCAGGATATATAAATGAATATTTCATTCCAAGTTTCCTTTATAAAAATGATGACTTCCATCGCTTCAACCTTATTCATTCTTGGCTCGTTGCAAAGTAATTTTCTTTTAAACGGAAGCTGAAATCACTGTGGGACAGCACACGGCGGAATAATTAATAATCTCTTTCCTTCACAGAAAGTGTGGTGGAAGGTACAGAAACATTCTCCCACTAGAAGCTGTAGATGCCGGGCCCCAATTAATATTTTTAAATCCGAGGCTGATAGATTTCTGCTGTACAGGAGTATTAATGGATATGGAACCAAGACAGGTGGATGGAGTTGAGATACAGATTAGCCACGATCTCACTGAATGGTGGAACAGGCTCGAAGGGCTGAATGGCCTCCTCCTGCTCCTGTATTCCTCTCCAGGTTACTATATTTCTGGGACTTATGCCATGTTTTACATGTTTGGATCTCCTTCCCTGCTTTTGTCACTCTCTCTCTCTCTCTCTCTCTCTATCTCTCTTTCTCATTCTCCCTGTCTCTCTATTGCTGTCTGTGTCTCTTTCTCTCCCTGTCCCTCTCTTATTCTCTCTGTGTCTCTCTTTCTGTCTCTCTCTATCTCTCTCTTGTTCCCTCTCTCTCTCTTTCTCTCGTTCCCTCTCTCTCTATCTCTCTCTTATTCCCTATCTCTCTCTCTCTCTTCCCTCTCCCTCTCTCTCTCTCTTGTTCCCTCTCTCTCTCTCTTGCTCCCTCTCTCTCTCTCTCTCACTTGTTCCCTCTCTCTCTCTCTCTTGCTCCCTCTCTCTCTCTCTCTCTTGCTCCCTCTCTCTCTCTCTCGCTTGTTCCCTCTCTCTCTCTCTCTCTCTCTTGTTCCCTCTCTCTCTCTCTCTCTTGTTCCCTCTCTCTCTCTCTCTCTCTTGTTCCCTCTCTCTCTCTTGTTCCCTCTCTCTCTCTCTCTCTCTTGTTCCCTCTCTCTCTCTCTCTCTCTGCACTAGTGCAGTTTACAAATCTATTTTATACCTATTTGAGAAAGTCAAGCTCCGAGCCCCTGATGTTTGCTGACATGCAGGTTCTCTTGGTTTGGTAAATGGCAATATTCCCGTGGTGGTGACACCTCAGTGAGTAATGAAAGCTGCTTCATTCTGTGACCATCTCACTTCTGCTCAAACAGCAGGAGCCTGAAGAGTCATTGCGTTTTCTGTAAGGAATCCAGAAAATTCTAGTGGTTTCTCCATTTCAGATTTGGACCCTCGGCAGTGGGGGGAGGTGCAGATTTCATGTCAGTGATTAGCACTGGTGTCCTGGAGAGAACATGACAAACACTTTCTGATGATCAGTATTTCAAGAAGTGATTTCTGGGAAGATTTGTAGCTGGGTCCAGGGATGTTCTCAATCAGGAAAGGAATCAAGAAGTTACAAAGTGACTGCGCTGTGTAAACATCAACATCCTGGGGGTTACCATTGACCAGAAACTGAACTGGACTAGCCATATAAATACTGTGGCTGCAAGAGTAGGTCAGAGACTGGGAACTATGTGGCGAGTAACTCACCTCCCGACTCCCCAAACCCTGTCCACCATCTACAAAGCACAAGTCAGGAGTGTGATGGAATACTCTCCTCTTGCCTGGATGAGTGCAGCTCCAACAATACTCAAGAAGCTCGATACCATCCAGTATAAAGCAGCCCACTTGATTGTCACCACATCCACAAACATTCACTCCCTCCACCACCGACGCACAGTAGCAGCAGTGTGTGTACCATCTACAAGATGCACTGCAGGAATTCACCAAGGCTCCTTAGACAGCACCGCCCAAACCCACAACCACTACCATCTAGAAGGACAAGGGCAGTAGATAGATGGGAACACCACCACCTGGAAGTTCCCCTCCAAGTCGCTCACCATCCCGACTTGGAAATATATCGCCGTTCCTTCACTGTCGCTGGGTCAAAATGTGGGAATACCCCACCCCCAGCCAACAGCACTGTGGGTGTACCTACATCACATGGACTGCAGCGGTTCAAGAAGACAGCTCACCACCACCTTCTCAAGGGCAGTTAGGGATGGGCAATAAATGCTGTTCCAGCCAGTGAAGCCCACATCCCGAGAATGAATTTGAACAATCATGGGAGGTCTGGAATGACCCCCCCCCCCCCCCACCAAACTTTTCCCACCACAGCTGTTAAAGTACTTTTTGAAATGGAGTCAGTGCTGAAATGTAGAAAACCTGGCAGCCAATTTTTGCACAGCAAGAACCCACACACAGCCATGCAATAAATGAGCAGATAATCTGTTTGGGTGATTACTGATTGATAGAAGAGGCAGGAGGGGATTCCAAAGGAAGGTAAAGTGAACAGGGACTGGGAAATAATCACACGACGGAGGAGGTGGAAATGTGTTTTTTTTTTAGTACCTGTTTCGGGAGCAGCCATCGTTTGAAAGGTAATATTGGTTTTCTCTTTAATGAATGCATATTTAAAGTAGGCGTTCTGATGAATTACAGCAGATTTTCATCCTTAATGGCCTATGTCAGATTAATTCAGCATCATTGAAAAGTGATGTGAGCTCCTTATATCTGGAACAGTCCACTAGAGGAACTCTAATGAGTGCAAGAGGTCAAACATTTCACTTCTAAATGAAATGAAAGTCTACACATAGCTGTCAGCAATGTATTTTTATTTTGTCAGTTTATTAGTGAAGTCTAAGAGACAGCTCCACTCCTTTATTAAATCTTCCCACATTCTCTCTCCTCTCCTGCTCTCATCTTCTGTCTCCCAATGTCAAATGGCAGACGCACTCACTGTCAATCCCACAGCAAACTGCGGTGCCCTAGTAAACAATTGCCCCAGATCCTGCCAGTGAAGGCACAGGGGTGACTCTGACTCTCATTGATTCCAGGTTTTGTAAAATGCCAGGAGAAGGAATCATGTCTTGCCGGACGCGGTTCGGACTCCGATAGACCAGAGTTCATTCTTTCAGCCAAGCCTCACTGATTCTGGGTGATTGTACAGTGTTTATGTTGCTAGGTTAGTAATCCAGAGCCAGATTCATTATTTAGTAGGGCACGAGTTCATTATTAAATCTTTTTATGGGATGTGGGCCTCGCTGGCTAGGCCAGCGTTTATTGCCCATCCCTAATTGCCCCAGTTCAGAGGGCATTTTTAAAAGCCAACCACCTTGTTGTGGGTCTGGAGTCACATGTAGGCCAGACCAGGTAAGGACGGCAGATTTCCTTCCCTAAAGGACACAATAAATATAAAACCATAATTACTACCAGCTTTCTGTCAAACGAGATATTAAATCGAGGCCCCATGTGCCCTCTCGGTGAATGTAAAAGATTCCCTGGCACTATCTGGAGGAAGGGCAGGCGGAGTTCTCCCTGGTGTCCTGGCCAATATTTATCTCTCAAGTCAACATCACTGAAAACAATGTTCCAATCTTTTATCTTCATGTGAGACAGGGCGGGATTAATGTTCACCCAGTTCACCCTCCACCACCCTGACAGACAGGTTATACAAGGAGAACAGAGACATTGACTAATCACAGTCATCAGTCTCTATCACTTGAGCCTACAACATTCACGGAAGTCAATGAATCATGAAAGGGTAACAGCATTGAGGAGGCCATTCAGCCCATCATTCCTGTGCTGGAGACAAGGAAAACTTCCACTGGTGGAAACAAGAGGTTCAAAGTCTCCTGTTGTTCTAATGAACGCTCCACTCAGCCCATGAAGTGTTCCAAATTACTCAGATACTGCTTCCCAAATTGTTATTTTTTTGAAAGGAATCTCTCTAATTGACATTGGAATGAATCAGTGTTAACCACTTCTACTGTCTCCTTCAGCACCTGTTCCATAAATTGATCACTCGCTCACAGAAATATCCTTTCCTGTGAGTTTTGAATTTAGGTTCCTGACAAGTGTTGTTGATGAGGTCCCTGTGATAGAAACCCTCTCACTTCAATGGAGGCTCTCCGATGAGAATGAGGGGCCCATCTTCAATGCCAGTTTCGCCCTTGGCGAGATGGAGGTTGAGATAATGTAACCCACCCTCCGTTGCCAGAGGCCCAAACACTTTAGCTACCTTACTTCATCTGTCAATCCAGATCGCGAGGACAGAGTTCTCCTCCAGATTCGGGATAGTGACATCCCATCCCTCCCCATCGACATCGCCAGCCTTAGGGTTAGGGTTAGTGTTAGGCCCTACCCCCACCTGGGGTCAGAGTTCAGAGTTCAGAGCAGCGTCCTCCCCTCACCAAGGATACCATTTCCCAGCTGACCAGTCTGTTGGCTCAGGCCCTGACTGGCACCACCATCCTGCTTCACCCTGCCTGCGACCCGCTGTCCACACACAGTCCAGGGACGGGGGTGGTCACCATGTAGGTGCATCAGCACAGGATAGTCCAGAGACAGGGGAGCTGGGACAAAAACTGCAGCTCTGAAGAAGGGTCATATTGGACTCGAAACGATAGCTCTCTTTCTCCCCTCACAGGTGCTGCCAGCGCTGCTGAGATTTTCCAGCACATTCCGTTTTTACTGCACAGGAACTGGGTCTTGGAGCAGGGAAAGAGCAAAAGACAGATTCCTGATAAATTTCTACAGCAACTTACACAAACTCAGGACATCACCTTACAGCCAGTGAAGCACTCTTGAAGCGTCTTCGCTGTTGTAATGTAGGAAACAGAGCATCCAAGTTGTGCACAGCAAGCTCCCACAAACAGCAATGTGACAATGATGATCGGTGTTTTGAATGATGTTGGTTGAGGGATGAGCATTGGCCCTGGAAAAGAACGCCACTGCTCTCCGTCAAAATAGCGCCACGGGATCTTTCACATCCCCCTGAGAGGGCAGACGGAGCCTCGGTCTCATGTCTCATTCAAAGGAGGGCATCTCCGACAGTGCAGCACTCCCTGGTTCCTGCACTGTCCAAGTCCCTGGACACGGTGCTTGAACCTGCAACATTCTGACTCAGCGGCAGGACAGCCCCACGGGTTGACAGGTGAAACAGAAAAACCATCAAAAAGAAGATGGTTCTTTTTAAAAACCCTACCTTTATTTTATGAGTTTGTTTGTGACCACAGTTAATGGAAAAAGAGAATTTAGCTGTTGGTCTGAATTAACACACAGAGAGGTATCTCCTGCTCTCCAGTCATACGTTCCTGTCCAGGTAACCCAGGCTCTATGAAGCACACCGTGTAAATCTATTCCATTAAACATTAGTTGGAATGAATCAAATTTGAATAGCGAAACCTCTTAATCCAACTTGATGAAGCAGCTCGATTTATTCCTGAAGAGCGATGAGGTTAAACTGCCAAATAAACTCTTAAAACATTTGTTCCCTGTCACGTTTTCACAGCAGAGTGAGCAAACCTTAATGAATAGAGAGCGACAATTGGAAATTAAAAACCCAAAAAGAACTAATTGGATCAACTGATGACAAGGGGTTTTCAGGATTGGAGTTCCAAACCACACGTAGGATTGAGAAAGTTAATTAGGCCCAAAAAGCCTTTGTATAGTAGTTTGACCCCCAACCTCAACAGCACATCAATTCCTTCACCCTTCAGAACTACAAATGATTCTCTTCAGCTCTTTCATACTAATGTCCTCGAGTAGTAACATCAGAATTCAGATATCTTTGCACTGAGATGCCCCATCCTGATTTGCTAACTGTATTCGGGTGGATTCATCAGTGACTAGCCCATCACCCAACAGGACTCTGTGTTCTCCAACACACAACATTCTCACTATTAGATCGAAGTTCCCCTCCAAGTCACAGGCCATCCTGACTTGGAAATATATCGGCCGTTCCTTCACTGTCGCTGGGTCAAAATCCTGGAACTCCCTCCCTAACAGCACTGTGGGTGTACCTACACCATATGGACTGCAGCGGCTCAAGAAGGCAGCTCACCACCACCTTCTCAAGGGCAATTAGAGATGGGCAATAAATGCTGGCCCAGCCAGCGAAGCCCACATCCTGTGAATGAATAAAACAGAAGTACAATATCCTTCCAGCATGTTTTTGGCAACTCACACAAATGACACCCAACATCTCCAAACTCATCCCATATTCCAAACAAACTGTGCAAGATAAAACATTTCAACATCACAAGTTAGTACCAAATGTTGAGAAAATATCTCACCATTAAATTTTTCCTTCTTTAAAAATCCCATGCTGTACCTGTCCTGGGAGTGTTTGATGGGGACGGTGTAGAGGGAGATTTACTCTGTATCTAACCCCGTGCTGTACCTGTCCTGGGAGTGTTTGATGGGGACAGTGTAGAGGGAGATTTACTCTGTATCTAGTCCCATGCTGTACCTGGGGGTGAGGGTCGGGATGTATGCGTGGGATAGGCAGCACTCAGGTGTGGGTGTTGAGGAGGGGAGGTTGGGTGTGAATGGGGAAGGGTGGGTTGGGTGTGGATTGGGGAGGGTGGGTTGGGTGTGGATTGGGGAGGGAAGGTTGGGTGTGAATGGGGGAGGGTGGGTTGGGTGTGAATGGGGGAGGGTGGGTTGGGTGTGAATAGGGAAGGGGCGGTTGGGTGTGAATGGGGGAGGGTGGGTTGGGTGTGAATGGGGGAGGGTGGGTTGGGTGTGAATGGGGGAGGGGGGGTTGAGTGTGAATGGGGGAGGGTGGGTTGGGTGTGAATGGGGGAGGGTGGGTTGGGTGTGAATGGGGGAGGGGAGGTTGGGTGTGAATGGGGGAGGGTGGGTTGTGTGTGAATGGGGGAGGGTGGGTTGGGTGTGAATGGGGGAGGGTGGGTTGCGGGTGGGATTTTGGGGATTTGGGTGTTGAACTGGGGGGAAGGGGACAGGTGGGGGGTGGTATTGTCCTATTGATCCCGTGACCCCAGCTGGAACATGGCTGCTCCCAGAGAGTGAAATGTGAACAGTGTTGAGCTTGGATCATAGTCCACGGCTCATTAACCCCTTTACCTTCAGCGCCATGGGTTAGGATTGTCACCTGAGTTTGAAAGCACAGCACCCGAGGGTCCTGATCCCCAATGGTGCTCCGTGTTTCTCAGGGGGCACCAGGAGACCCACTGCTCAAATAAATGAAGCAGAACAATGAGCCCATAGAATGTTTTATTCAATGAAGCACCTACGCTTGATTGATAAATGTTTGATCATCTAAGTGCTGGTGACTGGAAGGGGATATTTATTTTTTCAGAGGCTGCTTGAGGTTTCTCTGAGAGAATCTCTGCTTCCTGTGCTAAGTCACATTGAGGCCCATTCACCCCAGTGCCCACTGAACTACACTGGCTCCCAGTCCAGCAACACCTCAATTTTAGGGCCCAGGTAAATCAGGGAAGATCAAGATTACACAGGCCTGATTTCAGGTACATGTGTGGCCAGGCCCTGCTCACATCTCAGTGGCTGATTCACTTCAGCCGGGATGGAGGTGGAGTAGGGGTTGTGGAAGAGTATTGAGATAGCGCCGCACTGTTGGAGGGTCAGTACTGAGGGAATGCTGCACTGTCGGAGGGTCAGTACTGAGGGAGTGCTGCACTGTCGGAGGGTCAGTACTGAGGGAGAGCTGCACTGCCTGAGGGTCAGTACTGAGGGAGCGTTGCACTGTCGGAGGGTCAGTACTGAGGGAGTGCTGCACTGTCGGAGGGTCAGTACTGAGGGAGTGCTGCACTGTCGGAGGGTCAGTACTGAGGGAGTGCTGCACTGTCGGAGGGTCAGTACTGAGGGAGTGCTGCACTGTCGGAGGGTCAGTACTGAGGGAGTGCTGCACTGTCGGAGGGTCACTACTGAGGGAGTGCTGCACTGTCGGAGGGTCAGTACTGAGGGAGTGCTGCACTGTCGGAGGGTCAGTACTGAGGGAGTGCTGCACTGTCGGAGGGTCAGTACTGAGGGAGTGCTGCACTGTCGGAGGGTCAGTACTGAGGGAGTGCTGCACTGTCGGAGGGTCAGTACTGAGGGAGTGCCGCACTGTCAGAGGGTCAGTACTGAGGAAGTGCTGCACTGTCGGAGAGTCAGTACTGAGGGAGTGCCGCACTGTCAGAGGGTCAGTACTGAGGGAGTGCTGCACTGTCGGAGAGTCAGTACTGAGGGAGCGCTGCACTGTCGGAGGGTCAGTACTGAGGGAGTGCCGCACTGTCAGAGGGTCAGTACTGAGGAAGTGCTGCACTGTCGGAGAGTCAGTACTGAGGGAGTGCCGCACTGTCAGAGGGTCAGTACTGAGGGAGTGCTGCACTGTCGGAGAGTCAGTACTGAGGGAGCGCTGCACTGTCAGAGGGTCAGTACTAAGGGAGCATTGCAGGATGATGGGGGTGGGACATACTCCAGCAATTGCTGATTCCAGGCTGTCACCATGTGGGCCACACAAAGTTGTACAAGATGCAAACACTTACATTTCTATAGCGCCTTTCACTACCTCAGGACATCCCAAATTACTTCATGTAATGTAAGAAACGTGGCAGCTAATTTGTGCACAGCAAGAGCCCACATACAGTCATGTGATAATGACCAGGTAATCTGTTCTCATGTGACGCTGATTGAGGATAAATATTGGCCAGGACACCGGGGAGAACTCTCTCCCGTTCTTAAAGCAAAATACTGCGGATGCTGGAAATCTGAAACAAAAACAGAAAATGCTGGAAAAACTCAGCAGGTCTGACAGACCCTCAGACCCGCTCAGATTTCCCAGCATATTCTGTTTTTGTCTCTCCTGTTCCCGTTTCACATAAAGTGGCCACGGGGTCTCTCACATCCACCTGAGAGAGCGGCTCACCTGAGAGAGCGACTCACCTGAGAGAGCGACGCACCTGAGAGATCGACTCACTGGAAAGAGCGACTCACCCGAGAGAGCGACTCATTGGAGAGAACGACTCACCTGAGAGAGCGACTCACTGGAGAGAGCGACTCACCTGAGAGAGCGACTCACCGGAGAGAGCGACTCACCTGAGAGAGCGACTCACCTGAGAGAGTGACTCACCTGAGAGAGCGACTCACCTGAGAGAGCGACTCACTGGAGAGAGCGACTCACCTGAGAGAGCGACTCACCGGAGAGAGCGACTCACCTGAGAGAGCGACTCACCTGAGAGAGCGACTCACCGGGGAGAGCGACTCACCGGGGAGAGCGACTCACCTGAGAGAGCGACTCGCCTGAGAGAGCGACTCACCGGAGAGAGCGGCTCACATGAGAAAGTAACTCACCGGAGAGAGCGACTCACCGGGGAGATGGCAATTCCAAAACTCCGCCACGATTCCGTTCTCCCCCAGTCACCCTCTCCCCATTAACTGCCAAGATGGACCCGTGTCCATCAGGGACTCAACAGGAGGGACCCTTATTCACTCCCTGTCCCAGGGAGATTCCTGAGTGATACCTCTCGTGCCAGGAGAACAACCCGCCCCTAACTTAACACCTTGGTCATGTTGTCACTCGCTGGCTCTGTGGTGAGGTCTAACTGTTCAAGGTTAAATAGGAAATGTAAGACCAGGTTTCACTTTTAAATCAGCCCAGATTCAGGGCTTGATGTGCCGGCTCCCATTTTTGAACTTTAGAGCGCAAAGGTTGCCGGGGGCCCAGATGAAGAGGAGGAAAAGAGACCATCAAATATTCTGTCAGAAATTGTATTAATTTATCAGAGATCTTGGAAAAGCCCTGACATTACTGTAAGATTAGTTTGAGCTGTGTTATTCTCCACGTGTTTTACTCTTGAATATGCAGATGTGCTGAATATTTCATGAGGGAACAAGGCGATGTTCGAGCTGTAACAGATGGTGTGCTGGGTGACAGGTCGAGGATTCTGAGGAGCTGCAATGGGCTAAGAGGATCTTTGAAGAATGTGTTTGATATGTTTGCGAGCGGTGCAGTAATTGCAGTGGGACCGTGTGCCCAGCTTCACGTCTCCTGCTGTGAGGTGTCACAGCGCAACTCGATTATTCTCCAGCGCAAAGACAGGCATTTACATTTCTATAGCGCCCGCCATGACCTCTGCACGCCCTGGGCCACTTCACAGCCCAACCAAGGGTTGCTGAAGTCTCGCCACCGTCATCCTGTTGCAAATGTGGCAACCAATTAGTGCACAGCAAGACTCCACAAAACGCACTATAATAACAGGCATTTGAGCTGTTTTTGTGATGTTGACTGAGTGATAAATATTGGATGGCACATTGAGGACAACTCCCCAGCTCCCCTTCAAAACAGCAGCCATCGGATCTTTCACATGCGCCTGAGAGAGCAGGCCCTTGGTTTAATATCACATCTGGAAGACGACACCTCTGACAGTGCAGCACCCTCAGTACTGACCGTCTGACAGTGCAGCACTCCCTCAGTACAGACCCTCTGACAGTGCGACACTACTTCAGTACTGACCCTCTGACAGTGCAGCACTCCCTCAGTACTGACCCTCTGACAGTGCAGCACTCCCTCAGTACTGACCCTCTGACAGTGCGGCACTCCCTCAGTACTGACCCTCTGACAGTGCGGCACACCCTCAGTACTGACCCTCTGACAGTGCAGCACTCCCTCAGTACTGACCCTCTGACAGTGCAGCACTCCCTCAGTACTGACCCTCTGACAGTGCGACACTACTTCAGTACTGACCCTCTGACAGTGCAGCACTCCCTCAGTACTGACCCTCTGACAGTGCGGCACTCCCTCAGTACTGACCCTCTGACAGTGCAGCACACCCTCAGTACTGACCCTCTGACAGTGCAGCACTCCCTCAGTACGATATGACAATGTTAGTCTGGATTATGTGTTCAAGCTTCTCAAGTGGGTTTCAAATCCATTTCATGGGGATACGATGCCAAACCATGAATCTGCTGGGACTGGTGCTCAGTGGGGTTCTGCAGCTCGGAAGCAGCAGGGCTGCTTTCTGTATCCTATGGAAGTGTGTGCAGCCATTGTCATATAACAAATAAACAGGGTGAGGGACAGGGAGCCCTCCCTGAGCTGATGGTAATCGGTAAGGACAGGTTACAACCTGAATCTGAGATTTAGCTCCTGTGCTTTCTATAAATGCTCTCACTAATGTGCAGGTCTGGATTTATGCTGTCAGGTGCTCCGTATATTGCAGGGACACTAGGAGAGAGGAATCTGAGTAGCTGGCATTGTGAATTTTAAACAAGACCAGACCAGGTCAGCCTGGCTAACCCAGAACAGGAGCTGCTTCAAGAAATGGATTGGAGCAGATACCTTCTCCCCACGGAGCTCACAAATACTGCTTCATCTCTGACAGCTCCCACATTTGGAACTCATGATGTCAGCTATTTGACTGTGTAGGCATCACTGCAGCCCTGGTTTTGCCTGTTCCTGATGCCCACCTCACATAAACACAACTAACAGCACTGTGGGTGTACCTACACCACATGGACTGTAGCGGTTCAAGAAGGCAGCTCACCACCACCTCCTCGAGGGCAATTAGGGACGGGCAGTAAATGCTGGCCCAGCCAGCGACACCCACATCCCGTAAATGCTGCAGTCCATGTGCTGTAGGTACACCCACCGTGCTGTTAGGGAGGGAGTTCCAGGATTTTGACCCAGCGACAGTGAAGGAACGGCGATATATTTCCAAGTTAGGATGGTGAGTGGCTTGGAGGGGAACTTCCAGGTGGTGGTGTTCCCATCTATCTACTGCCCTTGTCCTTCTAGATGGTAGAGGTCGAGGGTTTGGAAGGTGCTGTCTAAGGAGCCTTGGTGAATTCCTGCAGTGCATCTTGTAGATGGTACACACTGCTGCTACTGTGCGTCAGTGGTGGAGGGAGTGAATGTTTGTGGATGTGGTGCCAATCAAGCTGACTGCTTTGTCCTGGATGGTGTCAAGCTTCTTGAGTGTTGTAGGAGCTTCACCCATCCAGGCAAGTGGAGAATATTCCATCACACTCCTGACTTGTGCCTTGTAGATGGTGGACAGGCTTTGGGGAGTCAGGAGGTGAGTTACTCGCTGCAGGATTCCCAGCCTCTGACCTGCTCCTGTAGCCACAGTATTTATATGGTTAGTCCAGTTCAGTTTCTGGACAATGGTAACCCCCACGATATTGATAGTGGAGGATTCAGTGATGGTAATGCCATTAAATGTCAAGGGGCGATGGTTGGATTCTCTCTTGTTGGAGATGGTCATTGCCTGGCACTTGTGTAGTGTGAATGTTACTTACCGCTTGTCAGCCCCAAGCCTGGATATTGTCCAGGTCTTGCTGCATTTGGGCACAGACTGCTTCAAAACCATCAAATTCATACACATACACACACACACACACACACACACACGGAATCCACTGACAACAATCGGGGCTGGATGTGTGGCTGACTTGCGCCTTCCTAACTGGAGTAACTGAGCACTGCACCTTGGGAAGGAGCTATTGCCCTTTGAGAGGCTGCAGCTCAGCTTCACTAGAGAGACACAGGGGCTAAAAGGGTTAAAACAGGTTGCACAGATTGGCCTTGTATTTCCTTCATTAAGGGGTGATGTAATTGGAGAGGGGTGATGTAATTGGGGGAGGGGTGATGTAATGGGGAGGGGTGATGTATTTGGGGGATGGGTGATGTAATTGGGGAGGGGTGATGTAATTGGGGGTGGGGTGATGTAGTTGGGGGAGGGGTGATGTAATTGGGGGAGGGGTGATGTAATTGGGGGAGGGGTGATGTAACGGGGAGGGGTGATGTAATTGGGGGAGGGGTGATGTAATTGGCGGAGGGGTGCAGTAATTGGCGGTGGGGTGATGCAATTGGCGGAGTGGTGATGTAATTGGCAGAGGGGTGATGTAATTTGGGGATTGGTGATGTAATTGGGGGATGGGTGATGTAATTGGGGAGGGGTGATGTAATGGGGAGGGGTGCTGTAATTGGCGGAGGGGTGATGTAATTGGGGGAGGGGTGATGTAATTGGGGGAGGGGTGATGTAATTGGCAGAGGGGTGCAGTAATTGGCGGAGGGGTGATGTAATTGGTGGAGGGGTGATGTAATTGGCAGAGGAGTGGTGTAATTGGGGAGGGGTGATGTAATTGGGGGAGGGGTGATGTAATTGGGGGAGGGGTGATGTATTTGGGGGATGGGGGATGTAATTGAGGGAGGGGTGATGTAATTGGCAGAGGGGTGATGTAATTGGGGGAAGGGTGATGTATTTGGGGGAGGGGTGATGTAATGGGGAGGGGTGATGTATTTGGAGGATGGGTGATGTAATTGGGGAGGGGTGATGTAATTGGGGGTGGGATGATGTAATTGGGGGAGGGGTGATGTAATTGGGGGAGGGGTGATGTAATTGGGGGAGGGGTGATGTAATTGGCAGAGGGGTGATGTAATTGGGGAGGGGTGATGTATTTGGGGGAGGGGTGATGTAATGGGGAGGGGTGATGTATTTGGGGGATGGGTGATGTAATTGGGGAGGGGTGATGTAATTGGGGGTGGGGTGATGTAATTGGGGGAGGGGTGATGTAATTGGGGGAGGGGTGATGTAATTGGAGGAGGGGTGATGTAATGGGGAGGGGTGATGTAATTGGGAGAGGGATGATGTAATTGGGGGAGTGGTGATGTAATTGGCGGAGGGGTGCAGTAATTGGCGGTGGGGTGATGTAATTGGCGGAGGGGTGATGTAATTGGCAGAGGGGTGATGTAATTTGGGGATTGGTGATATAATTGGGGGAGGGGTGATGTAACTGGGGGAGGGGTGATGTAATTGGGGGAGGGGTGATGTAACTGGGGGAGGGGTGATGTAATTGGGGGAGGGGTGCAGTTCTTCCAGAACAAGGAGGCGGAACCTTAATATTTGAGCCAGGCCGTTCAGGGTGATGTCAGGAAACACATCTTCACACACAGAGGGGGTGGAAATCAGGAACTCTCTCCCCCCCACCTACAAAAAGCTGTTGAGGCTGGAGGTCAACTGAAAATGTCACAACTTGCCCTGGGTAGGTTTTTACTGGGTAAGGGAGTGAAGGATCACAGACCAAGGTGAGTAAATGGAGTTCAGATGCAGATCAGTAATGATCTAACTGAATGATGGAACATGTTTGAGGGGCTGAATGGCCTCCTCCCACCTCAATGTTGATGAGGGATTGAGAATGAATGTCAGCTGAGGTCCACAGCCTGAGAATGAAATTCATGAAAGTAATTTGGAAACATGAGAAACTAACCAGAGAAGTTTGGAACCAGGATCTTTAATTCAAGTGGTTTACTGGATGTCCTTTGAAGCAAAGTTCAGACAGGTTTGAAGAGCAGATCAAAGGCACAAAACCCCTCAACAAACATCAAACAATCAAAAGGTAATCCCTGGAATACCAGCTCACTGCGCTCGAGACAGTAGGAACAGGAAAGGTGCCAAGGAACACTCATCCTCCATTATCTCTTTCCAAATCCAGCGCATCAAGAGGTTTAACCATCGAGTTCCCATCAATCAGAGATCACTGAACTCACTGCAACAGGTCAAGGCAGTGAGGACCCCTCTCCCTCATGAATGAAGAGGACACGAACGATGAGTTTGGGACCACCACCTCTGGGGTCAGTACTGAGGGAGTGCCGCACTGTCGGAGGGTCAGTGCTGAGGGATTGCCACACTGTCAGAGGGTCAGTACTGAGGGAGTGCTGCACTGTCAGAGGGTCAGTACTGAGGGAGTGCCGCACTGCCGGAGGGTCAGTACTGAGGGAGTGCCGCACTGTCAGAGGGTCAGTACTGAGGGAGTGCTGCACTGTCAGAGAGTCAGTACTGAGGGAGCGCTGCACTGTCGGAGGGTCAGTACTGAGGCATTGCCACACTGCCGGAGGGTCAGTACTGAGGGAGTGCCGCACTGTCGGAAGGTCAGTGGAAGTGCTGCACTGTTGGAGGGTCAGTACTGAAGGAGCGCCGCACTGTCGGGGGGTCAGTACTGAGGGAGTGCTGCACTGTCAGAGGGTCAGTACTGAGGGAGTGCCGCACTCTCGGAGGGTCTGTACTGAGGGAGTGCCGCACTGCCGGAGGGTCAGTGGGAGTGCTGCACTGCCAGAGGGTCAGTACTGAGGGATTGCCACACTGTCAGAGGGTCAGTACTGAGGGAGTGCTGCACTGCCGGAGGGTCAGTACTGAGGGAGTGCCGCACTGTCGGAGGGTCAGTACTGAGGGACTGCTGCACTGCTGGAGGGTCAGTATTGAGGGAGTGCTGCACTGCCAGAGGGTCAGTACTGAGGGAGTGCTGCACTGCCGGAGGGTCAGTACTGAAGGAGTGCTGCACTGTTGGAGGGTCAGTACTGAGGGAGTGCTGCACTGCTGGAGGGTCAGTACTGAGGGAGTGCTGCACTGCTGGAGGGTCAGTACTGAGGGAGTGCTGCACTGTCGGAGGGTCAGTACTGAGGGAGTGCTGCACTGCCGGAGGGTCAGTACTGAGGGAGTGCTGCACTGCTGGAGGGTCAGTACTGAGGGAGTGCTGCACTGCTGGAGGGTCAGTACTGAGGGAGTGCCGCACTGTCAGAGGGTCAGTACTGAGGGAGTGCTGCACTGCCGGAGGGTCAGTACTGAGGGAGTGCTGCACTGCTGGAGGGTCAGTACTGAGGGAGTGCTGCACTGCTGGAGGGTCAGTACTGAGGGAGTGCTGCACTGTCAGTGTGCTGATTTTCAGGTGAGACATTAGGTCAAGTCTCCCTGGCTCTCTCAGGTGGATTCAGTCCACCTCATGCTGTTAACTTTGGCCAACATTTAACCCTCAGCCACCATCACTGAAAAATCACATGGTCCGGTCACTCATCATGTTTCTATTTGTGGGATCTTGCTGTGCTCAAACTGGCTGCTGTGTTTTCGGCAGTACGACAGTGATTACATTTCTGAAGTGCTTCATTGGCTGTAAAGTGTTCTGAGAACTCCGGAGGTGGTGACCGGCGCTCCATAAATGCAAGTTCTTTGTGTTATTGGTGAGGCTGAAGCTGGCGTGAGGCTTGGAGAGTGGAGCTCAGCTCATGTGGACTGGAATCTCCGGACGTTCATCATTGTCCCGAGGAGAACATGACAGGGTCATAGAGTAGCTGTCGGATTCATGGGGCAGACAGTTCACAACGTCCCAATCTGAGAGAGTCTCTGACAAACACAACTTCAATTTATATAGAACCTTTAATATAATATCGTCTGTAATCACTTCACAGGATCATTATAAAACAACATATGTCACTTGCCTCGAGGAGATATTAGGACCAGGTGACCAAAAGCCTGGAATGAGTGGGTTGTCCTATGAGGAAAGGTTGGACAGACTAGACTTGTATCTGCTGGAGTTTAGAAGAGTAAGAGGCGACTTGATTGAAACATATAAGATCCTGAGGGGTCCTGACAGGGTGGATGTGGAGAGGATGTTTCCTCTTGTGGGAGAATCTAGAACTAGGGGGGTCACTGTTTAAAAATAAGGGGTCATTCATTTAAGACGGAGATGAGGAGAAATTTTTTTCTCTGAGGGTTGTGAGTCTTTGGGGTTTTGTTCCTCAAAAGATGGTGGAAGCAGGATCATTGAATATTTTTAAGGCAGAGCTGGATAAATTCTTGATTAACAAGGGGGGTGGTGAAAGGTTATCGTGGATGGACAGGAATGTGGGATTGAGGTTACATTCAGATCAGCCATGATCTTATTGAATAGCAGAGCAGGCTCGAGGGGCCGAGTGGCCTATTCCTGCTCCTCATCCATATGTAAGAGGCAGGAGCAAAGCAAATTGGAGAGGCTAAGGGCTTTAGGAAGGGAATTCCAGAGCTTAAGGCCCCAGGCAGCTGAAGGCACGGCCGCCAGCGATGGAGCGATGGGAATCGGGGGATGCTCGAGTGGCCGGAATTAGAGAAGTGTAGAGATCTCAGTCAGGTGACTGGGGGCGAGTGCAGAGCTAGAGAGGGGGCAAGGCCATGGAGGGATTTGAAAACAAGATGAGGATTTTAAATTTGAATCTTTAGCCGGCCAGGAGGCGATGTGGGTCAGTGAGTGGTTGGAGGTCAACCTCAGTGTCCTCTGCTGGAAGCCTGCTCTCCCCCATAGCTGGGGAATAACACTGAGGCCCTGTCAGTGCCTGGAACTGTCGCACAGAGCGGTTATGTTACTGATTAGGAATTCCAAGGCATGAATTCAAATACCAGCTGGGGACTCGCAATGCAGTTAATTAAATAAATCCGACATGAGAAAGTTAGCGCTAATCACGCTGACCACAAAACTGTCGGATTGTCACAAAACCCAACGCGATCTCAAATGTCCGTCAGCGACAGAAACCTGTCCCTCTCCCCTCGGTCTGCACTTGGTTTGACAAAGCGGCGGCTCTGAACTGCCCTCTAAAACGGTCCCGCAAGCCACATTGTTGTCCCAAGGGCAATTAGGGACGGGAAATAAATGCTGGTCTTGTCAGTGACGCCCACATCCTGTGAATAAATAACAAATGGAACATCTGTTAGGAAGAGAAATCCCTCGCCACATCTGGTTCCCGGCAGATGTTTGAACTGAAACTGCCTCGAATGTGACTGAGACAATTGCTTGGGTCAACCTGCAGCAACTGTAAGTCCTGTTTGTTTTTCTCAGGACACAGAGACAGAATCCTCCTCCAGAGAGACCTGGTGCTGCAGGATATACAGCAGCTGACAGGGCTGACAATTTGAAACAGTTAAAGTCATCCTTTATTTAATCTGTACGAGGATCTTAATCTTCCTGGAATCATATTGTCAGCCTCATTTTATTATATGGTATATGGGTCTGTTACCATGGCTGTAATGTGACTAAACTAGTTAGCAGCCCAGAGACCTACACTAATACTCTGGAGAGACAGGTTCAAATCCCACCAAGGCAGCTGTGGAATTTAAATTCAATTCATTAATAAACCAGGAATTAAAAAGCTAGTCTCAGTAATGGTGACCGTGAAACCATTGTCGATTGTTGTAAAAACCCATCTGGTTCACTAAGGTCCTTTGGGGAAGGAAATCTCCCACCCTTACCTGGTCTGGCCTACATGTGACTCCAGTGTGGTTGACTCTTAACTGTCCTCTGAAACGGCCTAGCAAGCTGCTCAGTTCATTCAAACGCAACAGAAAGGTCAAGTAAGAATGCAACCCGACGGGCCACCCAACACCAGCAGCAACAGCAGAAACTACAGTGTCAAACTCAGCCCTGTCAACCCTGCAAACTCCTCCTTACTAACATCTGGGGGAGAGCCGTCTCTCAGACTAGTCAAGCAACAGCCTGACATAGTCATCCTCACAGAATCACACCTTACAGATAATGTCCCAGACTCCACCATCATCATCCCTGGGTATATCCTGTCCCACCAGCAGGACAGACCCAGCAGAGGTGGCGGCACAGTGGTATATAGTCAGGGGGTGGGGGGGTGCGGGGAGTTGCCCTGGGAGTCCTCAACATCGACTCTGGATCCCATGAAGTCTCATGGCATCAGGTCAAACACAGGCAAGGAATCCTCCTGCTGATTACCAAGTACCGCCCTCCCTCAGCTGATGAATCAGTGCTCCTCCATGTTGAACACCATTTGGAGGAAGCACTGAGGGTGGCAAGGGTGCAGAATGTACTCTGGGTGGGGACTTCAATGCCCATCGCTGAGATGGGCAGGTGGTGAGGGAACCAACAAGAGGGAAAAACATACTTGACCTCATCCTCATTGTTACTACTGGTCCCTGGACAAGGTCCCCAAATTTGTTAACTTCCCGAACACTACCTCAATTTTGTTATGCTCCTGGGTAAGGAGGAAAGAGCTGGCTCCCCTTCTCCCCTTGGTTAATCACAACAAGATTAATTTAAAAGGATTCCTTCCCCCAGACATACCTTTCCCCAGTCCAAATGTATTTTTTTTTAGGAGGAGCCAATTTAATCAGGCTTTCATGAGTCAAAGAAAGAGTAAGTTTATTAGTTACTAAAAACCCAAGAAAATAATAAAATTGCAACACACAGAAATGAGAAGTTAAAAGTCCAAATAATAGTTTTAAAAGATATACGAATCAGTCTTTGGCTTGTCCATAAGGCGTAGATGGTGGAACATTGTGGCCCTTAATTTGGGTGATTCCGGTAGGGCTGACTTTGGCAGTTTAGCAGATGGTTTGGAGACACTTGGTTCTGCAGGTTGGCTGAAGAGGATGTCCTATTCCCTTTTTGATTGTGGCTTTGTTGTCTTGCCTCCAGCACCAGAGAGAGGGAGAGAGACTTTACCTGCAGCTGCAGGGGTGACTAGTTGATCTTCTTGTGCTGTCATTCTCAAAGCACACTAGCACACACTGCACCGCTCTGCAGCACGATTTATAACCCATTTTTTCCTGTGTATTCCTGTAAGGTAAAAAAACCATGTCTTGCCCCCAATGTCTGTTTTATTTGATCTCCAACCATTTTACACATTCTGAGATATGAATCAACAGCAGATGGATTTTAGATGCCTGCTGAGACGTGGTAATCAGTCCTTTGTCTCTGCATCCGCAGGAGTTCTGTTTTTGCATCTTTCCTATCTCCCTTGCAAGTGTCTCTCCTTGAAGAAGGCCATGACACCTTTTCAGGTGTGACATTCCATGTTCTCTCAGGACAGGTCTGTCAGTATGAGCCACATAGGAATTTTCCAGAAAGTGGTCACTTTACATTATCAGTCATCCTTTGCTCAGTGTCCTTGCTTGTATTTCTTTAAAAATACTCAAGTCTTCTTTAAAAAGTTCAGTTTGCCCGTAAGTAATTCCTGGCTGTAATCGGCTTTTCATGACATCACCAACCTGCCTGCCGCAGATGTATCTGTCCACGACAGTATCGGTAGGAGTGACCACCTTAAAGTCATTGTGGAGATGAAGTCCCGCCTTCACATTGAGGATACCCTTCATTGTGTTATGTGGCACTACCACCGTGCTAAATGGGATAGATTTCAAACAGATCTAGCAACTCAAAACTGGGTGACCATGAGGCGCTGTGGGCCATCAGCAGCAGCAGAATTGTACTTGAACACAATCTGTAACCTCATGGCCCGGCATATCCCCCACTCTCCCATTACCATCAAGCCAGGGGATCAGCCCTGGTTCAATGAAGAGTGCAGGAGGGCATGTCAGGAGTAGCACCAGGCATACATAAAAATGAGGTGTCAACCTGGTGAAGCTGTAAAACAGGACTACTTGTGTGCCAAACAGCATAAGCAGCAAGTGATAGACAGAGCTAAGTGATCTGACAACAAACAGATCAGATCTAAGCTCTGCCACATCCAGTCATGAATGGTGGTGGGCAATTAAACAACTCACTGGAGGAGGAGGCTCCACAAATATCCCCATCCTCAATGATGGAGGAGCCCAGCACATCAGTGCAAAAGATAAGGCTGAAGCATTCGCAACAATCTTCAGCCAGAAGTGCCAAGTGGATGATCCATCTTGGCCTCCTCCGGAGGTCCCCAGCATCACAGATGCCAGTCTTCAGCCAATTCGATTCACTCCACGTGATATCAAGAAACAGTTGAAGGCACTGGATACTGCAAAGACTATGAGCCCTGACAATATTCCAGCAATAGCACTGAAGACTTCTGCTCCAGAACTTGCCGCGCCCCTAGCCAAGCTGATCCAGTACAGCTACAACACTGGCATCTACCCAGCTATGTGGAAAGTTGCCCAGGTATGTCCTGTCCACAAAAAGCAGGACAAATCCAACCCGGCCAATTACCACCCGATCAGTCTACTCTCCATCATCAGTAAAGTAATGAAAGGGGTCATCAACAGTGCTATCAAGCGGCATTTGCTTAGCAATAACCTGCTCACTGATGCCCAGTTTGGGTTCTGCCAGGGTCACTCAGCTCCTGACCTCATTACAGCCTTGGTTCAAACATGGACAAAAGAGCTGAACTCCAGAGGTGAGGTGAGAGAGACTGCCCTTGACATCAAGGTCGCATTTGACCGAGTGTGGCATCAAGGAGCGAGCCCTAGCAAAACTGGAGTCAATGGGAATCAGGGGGGAAACTCTCCACTGGTTGGAGTCATACCCAGCACAAAGGAAGATGGTTGTGGTTGTTGGAGGTCAGTCATCTCAGTTCCAGGACATCACTGCAGGAGTTCCTCAGGGTAGTGTCCTCGGCCCAACCATCTTCAGCTGCTTCATCAATGACCTTCCTTCCATCATAAGGTCAGAAGTGGGGATGTTCACTGATGATTGTACAATGTTCAGCATCACTACTGACTCCTCAGATACTGAAGCAGTCCATGTCCAAATACAGCAAGACCTGGACAATATCCAGGCTTGGGCTGACAAGTGGCAAGTAACATTCATGCCACACAAGTGTCAGGCAATGACCATCTCCAACAAGAGAGAATCCAACCATCACCTCTTGACATTCCATCTGTTATGATCCCAGCTGAGGTTATCCCTGGACAAGCCTGATCCCAGAGTGGAACCAGCTTGATAGATCCTAACTTTATTTGTTTGTTTAGATACGTGGAGAGAGGCTTCTGAACAGAGTCACAGGAGTCAGCTGATGAACTTTTAACAAAAGAATAAAACATTTATTAAACAAGATAAGATGAACTATATTACAATACTCCTTCACCCACAACTATACCTTTACAGATATATACAGATTTGTAAGGATAACACAAGTCAAAAAAAGCTATCATATAGAACCATAGAAAAGTTACAGCACAGAAGGAGGCCATTCGGCCCATCTTGTCCATGCCAGCCTGAGGACACCCAGGTGCCCTTTCTATTCCCACCTTCCTGCACCCGGCCCATAGCCCTGCAGTTTACAGCACTTTAGGTGCAGATCCAGGTACTTTTTAAAAGAGTTTAGAGTTTCTGCCTCTACCACCAACTTGGGCAGCGAATTCCAGACCCCCACTACCCTCTGCGTAAAAAAGTTCTTCCTCATGTCCCCCCTACACCTTCTGCCACTTATCTTGAATCATGTCCCCTGGTTCTAGAATTCTCCACCAAGGGAAACAATTTTATCCTGTCCACTCTATCTATTCCCCTCATAATTTTGTACACCTCAATCAAGTTACCTCTCAGCCTTCTTTGTTCTAAGGAAAATAACCCCAACCTATCCAATCTCTCCTCATAGCTACACTTTTCTAACCCTGGCAACACTCTTGTAAACCTCCTCTGCAGTCTCTCCAGTGCTATTACATCCTTCCTGTAATGCGGTGACCAGAACTGCACACAATACTCCAGTTGTGGCCTCACCAGTGTTTTATACAATTCCAACATTATATCCTTACTTTTATATTCTATACCTCTGCCAATGAAGGAGAGCGTTCCATATGCTTTCTTTACAACCTTGTCTACTTGAACTGCTGTCTTCAGGGACCTGTGTACTTGTACGCCAAGATCTCTCACTTCATCTACCCCTCTTAGTATATTCCCATTTATTGTGTAATCCCTGTAACTGTTTGACCTCCCTAAATGTATGACCTCACACTTCTCTATGTTAAAATCCATCTGCCACTTTACTGCCCACTCCACCAACCCATCTATATTCTAATGTCCACAGTAAATACACAGTCCATATAAACCAACAGGCACCCTGTGGTCAGACACACCACACTCTGAAACCAAGTGACAGATGCCACTCCAAACAGATGCTGTGGATCTTTCCTCAATTTCCCCCAGACACTTGTCACACTGTGAGCCCACCAGCCTCGCTGAACTCCGTCTTTACACGAGGGTTTCTAATCTCCACGCTCGAAGACCAGATCTTGGATTCTTCTCCCAAACCGACACAGTGTCTCTGGGGCCCAGGCTTCCAACTGAACTTAAAACTGCTGTTTCTTCAGTTGTGTGTGTGTCTGTGGGAGGGACCTACTGCTCTAGACCTGTTGCTAGGCAACGGCATCGTTTTTCTACTCTTGTGTTTGCTTAACTTATCTTAATCGTAAACTCATTAGAAATGCAGGCACCATTTTAAAGCAAAACTAAAACTCCATTTCACCTTTCTTAACACACAGATACAGGACTACAAATCAAACTTAAAAATTAAAGCTAAAACTCATTTCTAACACCCACAAATACCATCACAACTCACCCAAACTAGCTCCACTTTGTAACACATCACTGAATCCCCCAATATAAACATCCTGGGGGTTATCATTGACCAGAAACTGAACTGGACTAACCATATAAATACTGTGGCTACAGAGCAGGTCAGAGGCTGAGAATCCTGCAGTGAGTAACTCACCTCCTGACTTCCCAAAGCCTGTCCACCATCTACAAGGCACAAGTCAGGAGTGTGATGGAATACTCCCCACTTGCCTGGATGAGTGCGGCTCTAACAACACTCAAGAAGCTCGATACCATCCAGGACAAAGCAGTTCACTTAATTGGCACCCCATTCACAAACATTCACTCCCTCCACCACCGACGCACAGTAGCAGCAGTGTGTGTACCACCTACAAGATGCACTGCAGCAACTCGCCAAGGCTCCTTCGACAGCACCTTCCAAACCCACGACCACTACCACCTAGAAGGACAAGGGCAGCAGATAGATGGCAACACCACCACCTGGAAGTTCCCCTCCAAGTCACTCACCATCCTGACTTGGAAATATATCGGCCGTTCCTTCACTGTCGCTGGGTCAAAATCCTGGAACTCCCTCCCTAACAGCACTGTGGGTGTACCTACACCACATGGACTGCAGCGGCTCAAGAAGGCAGCTCACCACCACCTTCTCAAGGGCAATTAGAGATGGGCAATAAATGCTGGCCCAGCCAGTGACACCCACATCCCATGAATGAATAAAAATATTGTCCTGTCCTGTGGATACAATCCACAGATCTTTGCATGTGTCAGGCACTTAGACTCCATCCCCTGTTCACTCAGCCCGTGAGATATTCCAGAGATCACAGAACACAAAATTCACTCTCTCTCTCTCTCTCCTGTCGGTTTTCTATTCACCAGCTGCAGGGGGCAGTGTTGTGCTCATTGTTGTTTACAAAGAGCATCATTACCATCTGCAGGTTAATTTTGGCATTACAACTGCTCAATTCACCACAACAAGAATTTGCATTTATACAGCCCCTTAACATCGGAAAACACCTTGAGGCACTTCACAGGAGCCTAATTGGACAAAGTTGGACACCGAGCCACATGAGGAGATATTAGGACAGGTGAGAATATATCTTAAAGGAGTTGAGAGAGGTAGAGGCATTTGATACAGTGCCACACAACAGATTTCTAAGAAAAGTTATAGCTGATGGAATAAAAGGGACAGAAGCAACGTGGATTTGGAATTGACTGAGTGACAGAGAGTCGTGGTTAATTGATAAAAGCAAAAAACTGCGGAAACTGGAAATCCAAAACAAAAACAAAAATACCTGGAAAAACTCAGCAGGTCTGGCAGCATCTGCAGAGAGGAGCACAGTTAATATTGTCTGTGACATCTTTTGGTTATCTCCACCTATCGCTCGCCCTCTATCCAGCTCTTCTTGTCCCCCCCCCCCCCCCCCCCCACCCTTAAACCAGCTTATATTTCACCCCTTTTCTATTTTTCCTTAGTTCTGTTGAAGAGTCATGCGGACTCGAAACGTTAACTGTGGTTAATGGATGTTTCCTGTCTGGAGCGAGGTTTGTAGTGGAGTTCCCCAGGGGTCGGTATCGGGACCCTTGCTTTTCCTGATGCATATTAATGACCTAGAGCTTGGCGTACAGGAAACAATTTCAACATCTGTGGACGACACAAAACATGGAAGCAATTGTGAACTGCGAGGGGGACAGTGTAGAACTTCAACAGCACAAAACAAGTTGGTGTAATGGGCAGACAGTGGCTGATGAAGTTCAATGCAGAGAAGTGTGAGGTGATTCATTTTGGTAGGAAGAACATGGAGAGACAATATAAAATAAAGGGTATAATTCTAATGGGGGTGCAGGAGCAGAGGGACCTGGGTGTATATATGCATAAGTCATTAAAGGTGACAGGACAGTTGAGAGAGTGATTAATAAATCATACAGTATCCTAGGCTTTATTAATAGGGGTATCGAATACAAGAGCAAGGAGGTTATGTTGAGCTTGTATAAGACACTAGTCCAGCCTCAGATAGAGTATTGGTCGCAGTTCTTGGTGCCGCACTTTAGGAAGGATGTGAAGGCATCGGAGAAAGTGCAGAAAAGATTCATCAGAATGGTTCCAGGGATGAGAAACTTCAGTTGTGAAGGCAGATTGGAGAGGTTAGACTGGTTTCCTTGGAGAGGAGAAGGCTGAGAGGAGATTTGATAGAGGTATTCAAAATCATGAGGGGTCTGGACAGAGCAGATCAGGAGAAATTGTTCCTAATGGTGGAAGAATTAAGAACAAGAGGGCACAGATTTAAAATAATTGGTAAAAGAAGCAAAAGCGAAATCTTCTTCACACAGCGAGTGGTTCGGGTCTGGAATGCACTGCCTGAGAGTGTGGTGGAGACAGGTTCAATCAAGGATTCAAAAGGGAATTAGACTGTTATCTGAAAAGGAAGAATGTGCAGGGTTACGGGGAGAAGGCGGGAGAATGGTACTGAGTGAATTGCTCATTCGGAGAGATGGTGCAGATGCGATGGGCTGAATGGCCTCCTTCTGTACTGTAACAACTCTGTGATACGGTTTAGGGAGGAATTCCAGAGCGTGGGTCCTTGGCAGCTGAAGGCGTGGCTGCCAATGGTGGAGCGATTAAAATCAGCTATGCTCATGAACCAAAAATTACAAAAGGTAAAATCTTTAGCACAGAAATGGGCTTGTGGCCCCGCTGTTCTATGCTGGTGTTCATATTCCACACAAGCCTCTTCCGACTCTATTTGCCTCTTCCTCTCTTCCCCTTATCCCTCTATTACTTCCTGCCTAACAAATGGATCAAAAATCTCCCCTGAAATGCTCATGCGTCCATCCCTTGTAAACTAATTCCAACTAAAAGCACCCTGGTGTGTTACCACAGTACACATCAGACACCAGGCACTGATGTTCTGCCAAGGAATTATTGGAACTGAATTGGAAAAGGTATATCAGCTGGATTAATTGGTGATTTGTTTCTTGGTATAGACAGGAATGGTTAGAGGGAAGCCAGATTCAACATCATCAGCCTTTAGAAGCTTCACCATTTCAAACTTGGATGGTCGGCTCTGCACTTCCTCAGAGCAGCCACATGAGGGGAGTATTGTCCAGTGCAACTCTGGAGACAGACACAGACTTTCGCCTAACAAGCCTCTGGGTCCTGATATAAAACCAAATCCTCATCCAGTGCCAGTTCTAAATGAGAATTTATTGACGCATATAGCAAATTATTTTTTTATTTTATCCTCAAACTCTGTCTAACCTTCAGCAGGAGCTGTGCTGGACACTGTAGAAGCTCGATTTTAATCTTCAATGCCTGTGCAGTGACAGGGGACAGGTTCTGGTCCTGTCAGGGAAAAGGTTAGGGGAGCTCTCTATCGGCTCCAATAAATTACCTTCCAGCTGGAGAAGAGGGGAATTTACTCCTGTCTCACAGGGTGTAACACTGGTGTATTATATAGTAACAGACCATGTGTTACTGGGTATAACGCTGGTGTATTAAATAGTAACAGACCATGTGTAACTGGGTATAACACTGTGTATATTATACAGTAACAGACCATGTGTTACTGGGTATAACACTGTATATATTATATAGTAACAGACCATGTGTTACTGGGTATAACACTGTGCATATTATATAGTAATAGACCATGTGTTACTGGGTATAACACTGTGTATATTATAAAGTAAGAGACCATGTGTACCTGGGTATAATGCTGCGTCTATTATATAGTAACAGACCATGTGTTACTGGGTATAACGCTGCGTATATTATATAGTAACAGACCATGCGTTACTGGGTACAACACTGTGTATATTTTAAAGTAAAAGACAATGTGTTACTGGGTATAACTCTGTGTATATTATATAGTAACAGACCATGTGTCACTGGGTATAACGCTGGTGTATTATATAGTAACAGACCATGCGTTACTGGGTATAACGCTGGTGTATTATATAGTAACAGACCATGTGTTACTGGGAATAACGCTGGTGTATTATATAGTAACAGACCATGTGTTACTGGGCATAACACTGTGTATATTTTATAGTAACAGAGCATGCATTACTGGGAATAACTGTATATTATATAGTAACAGAGCATGTGTTACAGGGAATAAAACTGTGTATATTATATAGTAACTGACCATGTGTTACTGGGTATAACAATGTATATATTATATAGTAACAGACCATGTGTTACTGGGTATAACAATGTATATATTATATAGTAACAGACCATGCGTTACTGGGATTAACGCTGGTGTATTATATAGTAACAGACCATGTGTTACTGGGTTTAACGCTGGTGTATTATATAGTAACAGACCATGTGTTACTGGGTATAACGCTGTAAATATTATATAGTAACAGACCATGCGTTACTGGGAATAACTGTATATTATATAGTAACAGACCATCTGTTACTGGGTGGAACGCTGTAAATTTTATATACTAACAGACCATGTGTTACTGGGTATAATGCTGTGTATATTATATAGTAACAGACCATGTGTTACTGGGTATAACGCTGGTGTATTATATAGTAACAGACCATGTGTTTCTGGGTATAACGCTGGTGTATTATATAGTAACAGACCATGTGTTACTGGGTATAACGCTGGTGCATTATATAGTAACAGACCATGTGTTACACGGTATAACGCTGGTGTATTATACAGTAACAGACCATGTGTTACTGGGTATAACGCTGGTGTATTATATAGTAACAGACCATGTGTTACTGGGTATAACGCTGGTGTATTATATAGTAACAGACCATGTGTTACAGGGTATAACGCTGGTGTATTATACAGTAACAGACCACGTGTACTGGGTATAATGCTGTGTCTATTGTAAAGTAACAGACCATGTGTTACTGGATATAACACTGCATGTATTATATAGTAACAGACCATGTGTTACTGGGTATAACGCTGGTGTATTATATAGTAACAGACCATGTGTTACTTGGAATAACACTGCATGTATTATATAGTAACAGATCATGCGTTACTGGGTATAACGCTGGTGTATTATATAGTAACAGACCATGTGTTACTGGATATAACACTGGTGTATTATATAGTAACAGACCATGTGTTACTGGGTATAACGCTGCATGTATTATATAGTAACAGACCATGTGTTACTGGGTATAACGCCGCATGTATTATATAGTAACAGACCATGTGTTACTGGGAATAACGCTGGTGTATTATATAGTAACAGACCATGTGTTACTGGGTATAACAATGTATATATTATATAGTAACAGACCATGTGTTACTGGGTATAACACTGTGTATATTATATAGTAACAGAGCATGCGTTACTGGGAATAACTGTATATTATATAGTAACAGAGCATGTGTTACTGGGAATAAAACTGTGTATATTATATAGTAACTGACCATGCCTTAATGGGAATAATGCTGCATATATTATATAGTAACAGACCATGTGTTACTGGGTATAACAATGTATATATTATATAGTAACAGACCATCTGTTACTGGGTATAACGCTGGTGTATTATATAGAAACAGACCATGTGTTACTGGGTATAACGTTGCATGTATTATATAGTAACAGACCATGTGTTACTGGGTATAACGCTATGTATATTATATAGTAACAGACCATATGTTACTGGGTATAACGCTGGTGTATTATATAGTAACAGACCATGTGTTACTGGGTATAACGCTGCATGTATTATATAGTAACAGACCATGTGTTACTGGGTATAACGCTGGTGTATTATATAGTAACAGACCATGTGTTACTGGGTATAACGCTGGTGTATTATATAGTAACAGACCATGTGTTCCTGGGTATAACGCTGATGAATTATATAGTAACAGACCATGTGTTACTGGGTATAACGCTGGTGTATTATATAGTAACAGATCATGTGTTACTGGGTATAACGCTGGTGTATTATATAGTAACAGACCATGTGTTAAGGGTATAATGCTGTGTATATTATAAAGTAACAGACCATGTGTTACAGGGTATAACAATGTATATATTTTATAGTAGCAGACCATCTGTTACTTGATATAACGCTGTAAATATTATATAGTAACAGACCATGTGTTAGGGGGTATAACGTTGGTCTATTATATAGTAACAGACCATGTGTTACTGGGTATAACGCTGGTGTATTATATAGTAACAGACCATGTGTTACTGGGTATAACGCTGGTGTATTATATAGTAACAGACCATGTGTTACTGGGTATAACGCTGGTGTATTATATACTAACAGACAATGTATTCCTGGGTATAACGCTGATGAATTATATAGTAACAGACCATGTGTTACTGGGTATAACGCTGGTGTATTATATAGTAACAGACCATGTGTTACTGGGTATAACGCTGGTGTATTATATAGTAACAGACCATGTGTTAAGGGTATAATGCTGTGTATATTATAAAGTAACAGACCATGTGTTACAGGGTATAACAATGTATATATTATATAGTAGCAGATCATCTGTTACTTGATATAACGCTGTAAATATTATATAGTAACAGACCATGTGTTAGTGGGTATAACGCTGGTCAATTATTTAGTAACAGACCATGTGTTACTGGGTATAACGCTGGTGTATTATATAGTAACAGACCATGTGTTACTGGGTATAACGCTGGTGTATTATATAGTAACAGACCATGTGTTACTGGGTATAACGCTGCATGTATTATATAGTAACAGACCATGTGTTACTGGGTATAACACTGCATGTATTATATAGTAACAGACCATGTGTTACTGGATATAACGCTGGTGTATTATATAGTAACAGACCATGTGTTACTGGGTATAACGCTGGTGTATTATATAGTAACAGACCATGTGTTACTGGGAATAACGCTGGTGGATTATATAGTAACAGACCATGTGTTACAGGGTATAACGCTGGTGTATTATACAGTAACAGACCACGTGTTACTGGGTATAATGCTGTGTATATTATAAAGTAACAGACCATGTGTTACAGGGTATAACAATGTATATATTATATAGTAGCAGACCATCTGTTACTTGGTATAACACTGTAAATATTATATAGTAACAGACCATGTGTTACTGGGTATAACGCTGGTGTATTATATAGTAACAGACCATGCGTTACTGGGTATAATGCTGTAAATGCTATGTAGTAACAGACCATGTGTTAGTGGGTATAACGCTGGTGTATTATATAGTAACAGACAATGCATTACAGGGTATAACACTGTGTATATTATATAGTAACAGACCATGCATTACTGGGTATAACACTGTATATATTATATAGTAACAGACCATGTGTTACTGGGTATAACACTGTATATATTATATAGTAACAGACCATGTATTACAGGGTATAACACTGTGTATATAATATAGTAACAGCCCATGTGTTACTGGATATAAATCTGTGTATATTGTATAGTAACAGACCATGCATTACTGGATATAATGCTCCGTATATTATAAAGTAACAGACCCTGTGTTACTGGGTATAACGCTGCGTCTATTATATAGTAACAGACCAAGCGTTACTGGGTATAATGCTACGTTTAATATATAGTAACAGACCCAGCGTTACTGGGTATAATGCTGTAAATATTATATAGTAACAGGCGATGCGTTACTGGGTATAACACGGTGTATATTATATAGTAACAGAGCATGTGTTACTGGGAATAACACTGTATATTATATAGTAACAGACCATGTGTTACTGGGTATAACGCTGCATGTATTAAATAGTAACAGACCATGTGTTACTGGGTATAACGCTGGTGTATTATATAGTAACAGACCATGTGTTACTGGGTATAACGCTGGTGTATTATATAGTAACAGACCATGTGATACTGGGTATAACACTGCATGTATTATATATTAACAGAACCATGTGTTACTGGGTATAACGCAGGTGTATTATATAGTAACAGACCATGTGTTACTGGGTATAATGCTGTGTATATTATATAGTAACAGACCATGTGTTACTGGGTATAACGCTGGTGTATTATATAGTAACAGACCATGTGTTACTGGGTGTAACACTGCATGTATTGTATAGTAACAGACCATGTGTTACTGGGAATAACACTGTGCATATTATATAGTAACTGACCATGCCTTAATGGGTATAATGCTGCATATATTATATAGTAACAGACCATGTGTTACTGGGTATAACAATGTATATATTATATAGTAACAGACCATCTGTTACTTGGTATAACGCTGTAAATATTATATAGTAACAGACTATTCGTTACTGGAAATAACTGTATATTATATAGTAACAGAGCATGTGTTACTGGGAATAAAACTGTGTATATTATATAGTAACTGACCATGCCTTAATGGGTATAATGCTGCATATCTAATATAGTAACAGACCATGTGTTACTGGGTATAACAATGTATATATAATGTAGTAACAGACCATATGTTACTTGTTATAATGCTGTAAATATTATATAGTAACAGACCATGCGTTACTGGGAATAACTGTACATTATATAGTAACAGACCATGTGTTACTGGGTATAACACTGCATGTATTTTATAGTAACAGACCACATGTTACAGGGTATAACGCTGGTGTATTATATAGTAACAGACCATGTGTTACTGGGTATAACGCAGGTGTATTATACAGGAACAGACCACGTGTTACTGGGTATAACAATGTATATATTATATGGTAACAGACCATGTGTTACTGGGTATAACGCTGGTATATTATATAGTAACAGACCATGCATTACTGGGTATAACACTGTATATTATATAGTAACAGACCATGTGTTACTGGGTATAACACTGTATATCATATAGTAACAGACCATGTGTTACTGGGTATAACGCTGCATGTATTATACAGTAACAGACCACGTGTTAAAGGGTATAATGCTGTGTATATTAGATAGTAACAGACCATGTGTTACAGGGCATAACAATGTATATATTATATAGTAGCAGACCATCTGTTACTTGGTTTAGCGCTGTAAATATTATATAGTAACTGACCATGCGTTACTGGGTATAACGCTGTGTATATTATATAGTAACAGACCATGTGTTACTTGGTATAACGCCGTGTATGTTATATAGTAACAGGCCATGTATTACTGGGTATAACACTGTACATATATAGTAACAGACCATCCATTACTGGGTATAACACTGTATATATTATATAGTAACAGACCATGCGTTACAGGGTATAACACTGTGTATTTTATATAGTAACAGACCATGTGTTACTGGGTATAACACTGTGTATTTTATATAGTAACAGACCATGTGTTACTGGGTATAACACTGTGTATATTATATAGTAACAGAGCATGCGTTACTGGGTATAACACTGTGTATTTTATATAGTGACAGACCATGTGTTACTGGGTATAACACTGTATATATTATTTAGTAACAGACCATATGTTCCTTGGTGTAACACGGTGTATATTATATAGTAACAGACCATGCGTTACCAGGAATAATGCTGTGTATATTAAATAGTAACAGAGCATGTGTTACAGGGTATAACACTGTATATATTATATAGTAACAGACCATGACTTACTGGGTATAATACTTTGCATATTATAGAGTAACAGACCATGCGTTCCTGGGTATAACGCTGTGTAATATTATATAGCAACAGACCATCTGTTATTTGGTATAACACTGTGTATATTATAGAGTAACAGACCATGCGTTACTGGGTATAACGCTGTGTATATTATATAGTAACAGACCATGCGTTACTGGATATAATGCTGTGTATGTTATATAGCAACAGACCATCTGTTATTTGGTATAACACTGTGTATATTATAGAGTAACAGACCATGTGTTACTGGGTATAACACTGTGTATATCATATAGTAACAGACCATGTGTTACTGGGTATAACACTGTATATATTATATAGTAACAGACGATGTGTTACTGGGTATAACACTGTATATATTATATAGTAACAGACCATGTATTACAGGGTATAACACTGTGTATATAATATAGTAACAGACCATGTGTTACTGGATATAATGCTGTGTATATTATATAGTAACAGACCATGCGTTACTGGATATAATGCTCCGTATATTATAAAGTAACAGACCCTGTTTTACTGGGTATAACGCTGTGTCTATTATATAGTAACAGAGCAGGCGTTACTGGGTATAATGCTACGTTTACTATATAGTAACAGACCCAGCATTACTGGGTATAACGCTGTAAATATTATATAGTAACAGGCGATGCGTTACTGGGTATAACACGGTGTATATTATATAGTAACAGAGCATGTGTTACTGGGAATAACACTGTATATTATATAGTAACAGAGCATGTGTTACTGGGAATAACACTGTGTATATTATATAGTAACAGACCATGTGTTACTGGGTACAACAATGTATATATTATATAGTAACAGACCATCTGTTACTTGGTATAACGCTGTAAATATTATATAGTAACAGACCATGCATTACTGCGTATAATGCTGCGTATATTATATAGTAACAGACCATGTGTACCTGGGTATAACACTGTGTATATTATAAAGTAACAGACCATGCGTAACTGGGTATAACGCTGTGTATATTATATAGTAACTGACCATGTGTTACTGGGTATAACGCTGGAGTATTATATAGTAACAGACCATGTGTTACTGGGTATAACACTGCATGTATTATATAGTAACAGACCATGTGTTACTGGGTATAACGCTGGTGTATTATATAGTAACAGACCATGTGTTACTGGGCATAACGCTGGTGTATTATATAGTAACAGACCATGTGTTACTGGGTATAACGCTGGTGTATTATATAGTAACAGACCATGTGTTACTGGGTATAACAATGTATATATTATATAGTAACAGACCATCTGTTCCTTGGTATAACGCTGTAAATATTATATAGTAACAGACCATGCGTTACTGGGTATAACACTGAGCAAATTATCCTGTAACAGACCATGTCTTACTGGGTGGAACGCTGTAAATTTTATATAGTAACAGACCATGTGTTACTGGGTATAATGCTGTGTATATCATATAGTAACAGACCATGTGTTACTGGGTATAACGCTGCGTCTATTATATAGTAACAGACCATGTGTTACTGGGTATAACGCTGGTGTATTATATAGTAACAGACCATGTGTTACTGGGTATAACACTGCATGTATTATATATTAACAGAACCATGTGTTACTGGGTATAACGCAGGTGTATTATATAGTAACAGACCATGTGTTACTGGGTATAACGCTGGTGTATTATATAGTAACAGACCATGTGTTACTGGGTGTAACACTGCATGTATTGTATAGTAACAGACCATGTGTTACTGGGAATAACACTGTGCATATTATATAGTAACTGACCATGCCTTAATGGGTATAATGCTGCATATATTATATAGTAACAGACCATGTGTTACTGGGTATAACAATGTATATATTATATAGTAACAGACCATCTGTTACTTGGCATAACGCTGTAAATATTATATAGTAACAGACTATTCGTTACTGGGAATAACTGTATATTATATAGTAACAGAGCATGTGTTACTGGGAATAAAACAGTGTATATTATATAGTAACTGACCATGCCTTAATGGGTATAATGCTGCATATCTAATATAGTAACAGACCATGTGTTACTGGGTATAACAATGTATATATAATGTAGTAACAGACCATATGTTACTTGTTATAACGCTGTAAATATTATATAGTAACAGACCATGCGTTACTGGGAATAACTGCACATTATATAGTAACAGACCATGTGTTACTGGGTATAACAATGTATATATTATATAGTAACAGACCATCTGTTACTTGGTATAACGCTGTAAATATTATATAGTAACAGAGCATGCGTTACTGGGAATAACTGTATATTATATAGTAACAGAGCATGTGTTACTGGGAATAAAACTGTGTATATTATATAGTAACGGACCAGGCCTTAATGGGTATAATGATGCATATATTATATAGTAACAGACCATGTGTTACTGGGTATAACAATGTATATATTATAGAGTAACAGACCATCTGTTACTTGGAATAACGCTGTAAATATTATAAGTAACAGACCATGCGTTACTGGGAATAACTGTATATTATATCGTGACAGACCATGTGTTACTGGGTATAACGCTGCATGTATTAAATAGTAACAGACCATGTGTTACTGGGTTTAACGCTGGTGTATTATATAGTAACAGACCATGTGTTACTGGGTATAACGCTGGTGTATTATATAGTAACAGACCATGTGTTACTGGGTATAACGCTGGTGTATTATATAGTAACAGACCATGTGTCACTGGGTTTAACGCTGGTGTATTATATAGTAACAGACCATGTGTTACTGGGTATAACGCTGCGTCTATTATATAGTAACAGACCATGTGTTACTGGGTATAACGCTGGTGTATTATATAGTAACAGACCATGTGTTACTGGGTGTAACACTGCATGTATTGTATAGTAACAGACCATGTGTTACTGGGAATAACACTGTGCATATTATATAGTAACTGACCATGCCTTAATGGGTATAATGCTGCATATATTATATAGTAACAGACCATGTGTTATTGGGTATAACAATGTATATATTATACAGTAACAGACCATCTGTTACTTGGTATAACGCTGTAAATATTATATAGTAACAGACTATTCGTTACTGGGAATAACTGTATATTATATAGTAACAGAGCATGTGTTACTGGGAATAAAACAGTGTATATTATATAGTAACTGACCATGCCTTAATGGGTATAATGCTGCATATCTAATATAGTAACAGACCATGTGTTACTGGGTATAACAATGTATATATAATGTAGTAACAGACCATATGTTACTTGTTATAACGCTGTAAATATTATATAGTAACAGACCATGCGTTACTGGGAATAACTGTATATTATATAGTAACAGACCATGTGTTACTGGGTATAACAATGTATATATTATATAGTAACAGACCATCTGTTACTTGGTATAACGCTGTAAATATTATATAGTAACAGAGCATGCGTTACTGGGAATAACTGTATATTATATAGTAACAGAGCATGTGTTACTGGGAATAAAACTGTGTATATTATATAGTAACGGACCAGGCCTTAATGGGTATAATGATGCAATATATTATATAGTAACAGACCATGTGTCACTGGGTATAACAATGTATATATTATAGAGTAACAGACCATCTGTTACTTGGAATAACGCTGTAAATATTATAAGTAACAGACCATGCGTTACTGGGAATAACTGTATATTATATAGTGACAGACCATGTGTTACTGGGTATAACGCTGCATGTATTAAATAGTAACAGACCATGTGTTACTGGGTGTAACGCTGGTGTATTATATAGTAACAGACCATGTGTTACTGGGTATAACGCTGGTGTATTATATAGTAACAGACCATGTGTCACTGGGTTTAACGCTGGTGTATTATATAGTAACAGACCATGTGTTACTGGGTATAACGCTGGTGTATTATATAGTAACAGACCATGTGTCACTGGGTTTAACGCTGGTGTATTATATAGTAACAGACCATGTGTTACTGGGTATAACGCTGGGGTATTATATAGTAACAGACATTGTGTTACTGGGTATAACGCTGGTGTATTATATAGTAACAGACCATGTGTTACTGGGTATAACGCTGGGGTATTATATAGTAACAGACCATGTGTTACTGGGTATAACGCTGGTGTATTATATAGTAACAGACCATGTGTTACTGGGTATAACGCTGGTGTATAATATAGTAACAGACCATGTGTTACTGGGTATAACGCTGGTGGATTATATAGTAACAGACCATGTGTTACAGGGTATAACGCTGGTGTATTATACAGTAACAGACCATGCGTTACTGGGTATAATGCTGTAAATGCTATGTAGTAACAGACCATGTGTTACTGGGTATAACGCTGGTGTATTATATAGTAACAGACGATGCATTACTGGGTATAACACTGTGTATATTATATAGTAACAGACCATGCATTACTGGGTATAACACTGTATATATTATATAGTAACAGACCATGTGTTACTGGGTATAACACTGTATATATTATATAGTAACAGACCATGTATTACAGGGTATAACACTGTGTATATAATATAGTAACAGCCCATGTGTTACTGGATATAAATCTGTGTATATTGTATAGTAACAGACCATGCGTTACTGGATATAATGCTCCGTATATTATAAAGTAACAGACCCTATGTTACTGGGTATAACGCTGCGTCTATTATATAGTAACAGACCAAGCGTTACTGGGTATAATGCTACGTTTAATATATAGTAACAGACCCAGCGTTACTGGGTATAATGCTGTAAATATTATATAGTAACAGGCGATGCGTTACTGGGTATAACACGGTGTATATTATATAGTAACAGAGCATGTGTTACTGGGAATAAAACTGTATATTATCTAGTAACAGACCATGTGTTACTGGGTATAACGCTGCATGTATTAAATAGTAACAGACCATGTGTTACTGGGTTTAACGCAGGTGTATTATATAGTAACAGACCATGTGTTACTGGGTATAACGCTGGTGTATTATATAGTAACAGACCATGTGTTACTGGGTATAACGCTGGTGTATTATATAGTAACAGACCATGTGTCACTGGGTTTAACGCTGGTGTATTATATAGTAACAGACCATGTGTTACTGGGTATAACGCTGGTGTATTATATAGTAACAGACCATGTGTTACTGAGTATAACGCTGGTGTATTATATAGTAACAGACCATGTGTTACTGGGTATAACGCTGGGGTATTATATAGTAACAGACCATGTGTTACTGGGTATAACGCTGGGGTATTATATAGTAACAGACCATGTGTTACTGGGTATAACGCTGGTGTATAATATAGTAACAGACCATGTGTTACTGGGTATAACGCTGGTGTATTATATAGTAACAGACCATGTGTTACAGGGTATAACGCTGGTGTATTATACAGTAACAGACCACGTGTTACGGGGTATAATGCTGTGTATATTATAAAGTAACAGACCATGTGTTACAGGGTATAACAATGTATATATTATATAGTAGCAGACCATCTGTTACTTGGTATAACGCCGTGTATGTTATATAGTAACAGGCCATGTATTACTGGGTATAACACTGTACATATATAGTAACAGACCATCCATTACTGGGTATAACACTGTATATATTATATAGTAACAGACCATGCGTTACAGGGTATAACACTGTGTATTTTATATAGTAACAGACCATGTGTTACTGGGTATAACACTGTGTATTTTATATAGTAACAGACCATGTGTTACTGGGTATAACACTGTGTATATTATATAGTAACAGAGCATGCGTTACTGGGTATAACACTGTGTATTTTATATAGTAACAGGCCATGTGTTACTGGGTATAACACTGTGTATGTTATATAATAACAGACCATGCATAACTGGGTATAACACTGTGTATTTTATATAGTGACAGACCATGTGTTACTGGGTATAACACTGTATATATTATTTAGTAACAGACCATATGTTCCTTGGTGTAACACGGTGTATATTATATAGTAACAGACCATGCGTTACCAGGAATAATGCCGTGTATATTAAATAGTAACAGACCATGTGTTACAGGGTATAACACTGTATATATTATATAGTAACAGACCATGACTTACTGGGTATAATACTGTGTATATTATAGAGTAACAGACCATGCGTTCCTGGGTATAACGCTGTGTATATTATATAGCAACAGACCATCTGTTATTTGGTATAACACTGTGTATATTATAGAGTAACAGACCATGTGTTACTGGGTATAATGCTGGTGTATTATACAGTAACAGACCACATGTTACTGGGTATAATGCTGTGTATATTATAAAGTAACAGACCATGTGTTACAGGGTATAACAATGTATATATTATATAGTAGCAGACCATCTGTTACTTGGTATAACACTGTAAATATTATATAGTAACAGACCATGTGTTACTGGGTATAACGCTGGTGTATTATATAGTAACAGACCATGTGTTACTGGGTATAAAGCTGGTGTATTATATAGTAACAGACCATGTGTTACTGGGTATAACGCTGCATGTATTATATAGTAACAGACCATGTGTTGCTGGGTATAACGCTGGTGTATTATATAGTAACAGACCATGCGTTACTGGGTATAACGCTGGTGTATTATATAGTAACAGACCATGTGTTACTGGGCATAACGCTGGTGTATTATAAAGTAACAGACTATGTTTTACTGGTTATAACGCTGGTGTATTATATTGTAACAGACCATGTGTTACTGGATATAACACTGCATGTATTATATAGTAACAGACCATGTGTTACTGGGTATAACGCTGTAAATATTATATAGTAACAGACCATGTGTTACTGGGTATAACGCTGGTGTATTATATAGTAACAGACGCTGTGTTACTGGTTATAACGCTGGTGTATTATATAGTAACAGACCATGTGTTTCTGGGTATAACGCTGCATGCATTATATAGTAACAGACCATGTGTTACTGGGTATAACGCTGGTGTATTATATAGTAACAGACCATGTGTTACTGGATATAACACTGCATGTATTATATAGTAACAGACCATGTGTTACTGGGTATAACGCTGGTGTATTATATAGTAACAGACCATGTGTTACTTGGTAAAACGCTGCAAATATTAAACAGGAACAGACCATGTGTTACTGGGTATGACGCTGGTGTATTATATAGTAACAGACCCTGTGTTACTGGATATAACACTGTATGTATTTTATAGTAACAGACCATGTGTTACTGGGTATAACGCTGTAAATATTATATAGTAACAGACCATGTGTTACTGGGTATAACGCTGGTGTATTATATAGTAACAGACCATGTGTTACTGGGTATAACGCTGGTGTATTATATAGTAACAGAGCATGTGTTTCTGGGTATAACGCTGCATGCATTATATAGTATCAGACCATATGTTACTGGGTATAACGCTGGTGTATTATATAGTAACAGACAATGTGTCACTGGATATAACACTGCATGTATTATATAGCAACAGACCATGTGTTACTGGGTATAACGCTGGTGTATTATATAGTAACAGACCATGTGTTACTTGGTAAAACGCTGCAAATATTATATAGGAACAGACCATGTGTTACTGGGTATAACGCTGGTGTATTATATAGTAACAGACCATGTGTTACTGGGTATAACACTGCATGTATTATATAGTAACAGACCATGTGTTACTGGGTATAACGCTGGTGTATTATTTCGTAACAGACCATGTGTTACTGGGTTTTACGCTGGTGTATTATATAGTAACAGACCATGTGTTACCGGGTATAACACTGCATGTATTATATAGTAACAGACCATGTGTTACTGGGTATAAAGCTGGTGTATTATATAGTAACAGACCATGTGTTATTGGGTATAATGCTGGTGTATTGTATAGTAACAGACCATGTGTTACTGGGAATTACACTGTGCATATTATATAGTAACTGACCATGTGTTACTGGGTATAACAATGTATATATTATATAGTAACAGACCATCTGTTACTTGGTATATCGCTGTAAATATTATATAGTAACAGACCATGCGTTACTGGGCATAACTGTATATTATATAGCAACAGAGCATGCGTTACTGGGAATAAAACTGTGTATATTATATAGTATCACACCTTGTGTTACTGGGTATAACAATGTATATATTAAATAGTAGCAGACCATCTGTTACTTGGTATAACGCTGTAAATATTACATAGTAACCGACCATGGCTTATTGGGTATAATGCTGTGTATATTATATAGTAACACACCATGTGTTACTGGGAATAACGCTGATGTATTATATAGTAACAGACCATGTGCTACTGGGTATAACGCTGGTGTATTATATAGTTACAGACCATGTGTTACTGGGTATAACGCTGGTGTATTATATAGTAACCATCCATGTGTTACTGGGTATAACGCTGGTGTATTGTATAGTAACAGACCATGTGTTACTGGGTATAACACTGTGTATATTATATAGTAACAGACCATGTGTTACAGGGTATAACGCTGGTGTATTATATAGTAACAGACCATGTGTTACTGGGTATAACGCTGTGTATATTATATAGTAACAGACCATGTGTTACTGGGTATAACGCTGCATGTATTATATAGTAACAGACCATGTGTTACTGGGTATAACGCTGGTGTATTATGTAGTAACAGACCATGTGTTACAGGGTATAACGCTGAAAATATTATATAGTAACAGACCATGTGTTACAGGGTATAACGCTGGTGTATTATATAGTAACAGACCATGTGTTACTGGGTATAACGCTGGTGTATTATATAGTAACAGACCATGTGTTACTGGGTATATCGCTGCATGTATTATATAGTAGCAGACCATGTGTTACTGGGTATAACGCTGGTGTATTATATAGTAACAGACCATGTGTTACTGGATATAACACTGCATGTATTATATAGTAACAGACCATGTGTTACTGGGTATAACGCTGGTGTATTATATAGAAACAGAACATGTGTTACTTGGTAAAACGCGGCAAATATTATATAGGAACAGACCATGTGTTACTGGGTATAACGCTGGTGTATTATATAGTAACAGACCATGTGTTACTGGGTATAGCGCTGCATGCATTATATAGTAACAGACCATGTGTTACTGGGTATAATACTGGTGTATTATCTAGTAACAGACCATGTGTTACTGGGTAGAACGCTGGTGTATTATATAGTAACAGACCATGTGTTACTGGGTATAACGCTGGTGTATTATATCGTAACAGACCATGTGTTACTGGGTATAACGCTCGTGCATTATATAGTAACAGTACATGTGTTACTGGGTATAACACTGCATGTATTATATAGTAACAGACCATGTGTTACTGGATATAACACTGCCTGTATTACATAGTAACAGACCATGTGTTACTGGGCATAACGCTGGTGTGTTATATAGTAACAGACCATGTGTTACTGGGTATAACACTGTTGTATTATATAGTAACAGACCATGTGTTACTGGGTGTAACGCTGCATGTATTATATATTAACACACCATGTGTTACTGGGTATAACACTAGTGTATTATATAGTAACAGACCATCTGTTAAAGGGTATAACGCTGCATGTATTATACAGTAACAGACCACGTGTTAGTGGGTATAATGCTGTGTATATTATAAAGTAACATACCATGTCTTACAGGGTATAACAATGTATATATAATATAGTAGCAGACCATCTGTTACTTGGTATAACGCTGTAAATATTATATAGTAACAGACCATGTGTTACTGGGTATAACGCTGTGTATATTATATAGTAACAGACCATGTGTTACTGGGTATAACGCTGCATGTATTATATAGTAACAGACCATGTGTTACTGGGTATATCGCTGGTGTATTATATAGTAACAGATCATGTGTTACTGGATATAACACTGCATGTATTATATAGTAACATACCATGTGTTACAGGGTATAACGCTGGTGTATTATAAAGTAACAGATCATGTGTTACTGGGTATATATCAGCATCTATTATATAGTAACAGACCATGTGTTACTGGGTATAACGCTGGTGTATTATATAGTAACAGACCATGTGTTACTGGGTATATCGCAGCATGTATTATATAGTAACAGACCATGTGTTACTGGGTATAACGCCGGTGTATTATATAGTAACAGACCATGTGTTACTGGATATAACACTGCATGTATTATATAGCAAAAGACCATGTGTTACTGGGTATAAAGCTGGTCTATTGTATAGTAGCAGACCATGTGTTACTTGGTATAACGCTGTAAATATTATATAGTAACAGACCATGTGTTACTGGGTATAACGCCGGTGTATTATATAGTAACAGACCATGTGTTACTGGGTATAACGCTGGTGTATTATATAGTAACAGACCATGTCCTACTGGGTATAACGCTGCATGTATTATATAGTAACAGACCATGTGTTACTGGGTATAACGCTGGTGTCTTATATAGTAACAGACCATGTGTTACTGGGTATAACACTGCATGTATTATATAGTAACAGACCATGTGTTACTGGGTATAACGCTGGTGTATTATATAGTAACGGACCATGTGTTACTTGGTAAAACGCTGCAAATATTATATAGGAACAGACCATGTGTTACTGGGTATAACGCTGGTGTATTATATAGTAACAGACCCTGTGTTACTGGTTATAACGCTGGTGTATTATATAGTAACAGACCATGTGTTACTGGGTATAACGCTGCATGCATTATATAGTAACAGACCATGTGTTACTGGGTATAACGCTGGTGTATTATATAGTAACAGACCATGTGTTACTGGGTATAACGCTGGTGTATTATATTGTAACAGACCATGTGTTACTGGGTATATCGCTGCATGTATTATATAGTAACAGACCATGTGTTACTGGGTATAACGCTGGTGTAATATATAGTAACAGACCATGTGTTACTGGATATAACACTGCATGTATTATATAGTAACAGACCATGTTTTACTGGGTATAACGCTGGTGTATTATATAGTAACAGACCATGTGTTACTTGGTTAAACGCTGCAAATATTATATTGGAACAGACCATGTGTTACTGGGTATGACGCTGGTGTATTATATAGTAACAGACCCTGTGTTATTGGATATAACACTGCATGTATTATATAGTAACAGACCATGTGTTACTGGGTATAACGCTGTAAATATTATATAGTAACAGACCATGTGTTACTGGGTATAACGCTGGTGTATTATATAGTAACAGACCATGTGTTACTTGGTAAAACGCTGCAAATATTATATAGGAACAGACCATGTGTTACTGGGTATAACGCTGGTATATTATATAGTAACAGACCATGTGTTACTGGGTATAACACTGCATGTATTATATAGTAACAGACCATGTGTTACTGGGTATAACGCTGGTGTATTATTTCGTAAAAGACCATGTGTTACTGGGTTTAACGCTGGTGTATTATATAGTAACAGACCATAAGTTACCGGGCATAACACTGCATGTATTATATAGTAACAGACCATGTGTTACTGGGTATAATGCTGGTGTATTATATAGTAACAGACCATGTGTTACTGGGAATAACACTGTGCATATTATATAGTAACTGACCATGTGTTACTGGGTATAACAATGTATATATTATATAGTAACAGACCATCTGTTACTTGGTATAACGCTGTAAATATTATATAGTAACAGACCATGCGTTACCGGGCATAACTGTATATTATATAGTAACAGAGCATGCGTTACTGGGAATAAAACTGTGTATATTATATTGTATCACACCATGTGTTACTGGGTATAACAATGTATATATTAAATAGTTGCAGACCATCTGTTACTTGGTATAACGCTGTAAATATTATATAGTAACAGACCATGGCTTATTGGGTATAATGCTGTGTATATTATATAGTTACACACCATGTGTTACTGGGAATAACGCTGATGTATTATATAGTAACAGACCATGTGCTACTGGGTATAACGCTGGTGTATTATATAGTTACAGACCATGTGTTACTGGGTATAACGCTGGTGTATTATATAGTAACCATCCATGTGTTACTGGGTATGACGCTGGTGTATTATATAGTAACAGACAATGTGTTACTGGGTATAACACTGTGTATATTATATAGTAACAGACCATGTGTTACAGGGTATAACGCTGGTGTATTATATAGTAACAGACGATGTGTTACTGGGTATAACGCTGTGTATATTATATAGTAACAGACCAAGTGTTACTGGGAATAACGCTGCATGTATTATATAGTAACAGACCATGTGTTACTGGATATAACGCTGGTGTATTATATAGTAACAGACCATGTGTTACTGGGTATAACGCTGCATGCATTATATAGTAACAGACCATGTGTTACTGCGTATAATGCTGGTGTATTATCTAGTAACAGACCATGTGTTACTGGGTAGAACGCTGGTGTATTAAATAGTAACAGACCATGTGTTACTGGGTATAACGCTGGTGTATTATATAGTAACAGACCATGCGTTACTGGGTATAACGCTGCATGTATTATATAGTAACAGACCATGTGTTACTGGGTTTTACGCTGGTGTATTATATAGTAACAGACCATGTGTTACTGGATATAACACTGCATGTATTATATAGTAACAGACGATGTGTTACTGGGTATAACTCTGGTGTATTATATAGTAACAGACCATGTGTTACTTGGTAAAACGCTGCAAATATTATATAGTAACAGACCATGTGTTACTGGGTATAACGTTGGTTTATTATATAGAAACAGACCCTGTGTTACTGGGTATAACGCTGGTGTAATATATAGTAACAGACCATGTGTTACTGGGTATAACGCTGCATACATTGGATAGTAACAGACCATGTGTTATTGGGTATAATGCTGGTGTATTATATAGTAACAGGCTATGTGTTACTGGCTATAACGCTGGTGTATTATATAGTAACGGACCATGTGTTACTGGGTATAACGCTGGTGTATTATATTTTAACAGACCATGTGTTACTGGGTAGAACGCTGGTGTATTATATAGTAACAGACCATGTGTTACTGGGTATAACGCTGGTGTATTATACAGTAACAGACCATGTGTTACTGGGTATAAAGCTGCATGTATTATATAGTAACAGACCATGTGTTACTGGCTATAACGCTGTTGTATTATATATTAACAGACCATGTGTTACTGGATATAACACTGCATGTATTATATAGTAACAGACCATGTGTTACTGGGTATAACGCTGGTGTATTATATAGTAACAGACCATGTGTTACTGGGTATAACGCTGGTGTATTATATAGTAACAGACCATGTGTTTCTGGGTGTAAAGCTGCATGTATAATATAGTAACACACCATATGTTACTGGGTATAACGCTGGTGTATTATATAGTAACAGACCATGTGTTACTGGATATAACGCTGCATGTATTATATAGTAACAGACCATGTGTTACAGGGTATAACGCTGCATGTATTATACAGTAACAGACCACGTGTTAATGGGTATAATGCTGTGTATATTATATAGTAACAGACCATGTGTTACAGGGCATAACAATGTAAATATTATGTAGTAGCAGACCATCTGTTACTTGGTCTAGCGCTGTAAATATTATATAGTAACTGACCAAGCGTTACTGGGTATAACGCTGTGTATATTTTCTCGTAACAGACCATGTGTTACTTGTATAACGCTGTGTATGTTATATAGTAACAGGCCATGTATTACTGGGTATAACACTGTACATATATAGTAACAGACCATCCATTACTGAGTATAACACTGTGTATTTTATATAGTAACAGACCATGTGTTACTGGGTATAACACTGTGTATATTATATAGTAACAGAGCATGCGTTACTCGGTATAACACTGTGTATTTTATATAGAAACAGACCATGTGTTACTGGGTATAACACTGTATATATTAGTTAGTAACAGACCATATGTTCCTTGGTGTAAAACAGTGTATATTGTATAGTAACAGACCATGGGTTACCAGGAATAATGCTGTGTATATTAAATAGTAACAGACCATGTGTTACAGGGTATAACACTGTATATATTATATAGTAACAGACCATGACTTACTGGGTATAATACTGTGTATATTATAGAGTAACAGACCATGCGTCCCTGGGTATAACGCTGTGTATATTATATAGCAACAGACCATCTGTTATTTGGTATAACACTGTGTATATTATATAGTAACAGACCATGCGTTACTGGGTATAATGCTGTGTACATTATATAGTAACAGACCATGCGTTACTGGGTATAACACTGTGTATATCATATAGTAACAGACCATGTGTTACTGGGTATAACACTGTATATATTATATAGTAACAGACCATGTGTTACTGGGTATAACACTGTGTATACAATATAGTAACAGACCATGTGTTACTGGATATAATGCTGTGTATATGATATAGTAACAAACCATGCGTTACTGGATATAATACTCCGTATATTATCAAGTAACAGACCCTGTGTTACTGGGTATAACGCTGCGTCTATTATATAGTAAAAGACCCTGCGTTACTGGGTATAATGCTGCGTATATTATATAGTAACAGACCCAGCGTTACTGGGTATAATGCTGTAAATATTATATAGTAACAGGCGATGCGTTACTGGGTATAACACGGTGTATATTATATAGTAACAGAGCATGTGTTACTGGGAATAACACTGTGTATATTATATAGTAACAGAGCATGTGTTACTGGGAATAACACTGTATATTATATAGTAACAGACCATGTGTTACTGGGTATAACAATGTATATATTATATAGTAACAGACCATCTGTTACTTGGTACAACGCTGTAAATATTAAATAGTAACAGGCCATGCATTACTGGGTATAACACTGTGTATATTATATAGTTACAGAGCATGTGTTACTGGGCATAACGCTGTAAATATTATATAGTAACAGACCAAGCGTTACTGGGTATAACACTGTGTATATTATATAGTAACAGACCATGTGTTACTGGGAATATCACTGTCTATATTATATCGTAACAGACCATGTGTTACTGGGTATAACACTGTGTATATTATATAGTAACAGAGCATGTGTTACTGGGAATAACACTGTGTATATTATATAGTAACAGACCATGTGTTACTGGGAATAACACTGTCTATATTATATAGTAACAGACCATGCATTACTGGGTATAACGCTGTGTATATTATATAGTAACAGAGAATGTGTTACATGGGAATAACATTGTGTATATTATATACTAACAGAGCATCTGTTACTGGGTATAACACTGTGTATGTTATATAGTAACAGACCATTCATATCTGGGTATAACACTGTGTATTTTATATAGTGACAGACCATGTGTTACTGGGTATAACACTGTATATATTATTTAGTAGCAGACCATATGTTCCTTGGTGTAACACTGTGTATATTATATAGTAACAGACCATGCGTTACTAGGAATAACGCTGCGTATGTTAAATAGTAACAGACCATGTGTTACAGCATATAACACTGTATATATTGTATAGTAGCAGACCATGACTTACTGGGTATAACGCTGCGTATATTATAGAGTAACAGACCATTCATTCCTCGGTATAACGCTGTGTATATTATATAGTAACAGACCATTTGTTACTTGGTATAACACTGTATAGAATATATAGTAACAGACCATGTGTTACTTGGTATAACGCAGTGTATATTATATAGTAACAGGCCATGCGTTACAGGGTATAATGCTGTATATATTATATAGTAAACGACCATGTGTTACTGGGTAAAGCAATGTATATACTATATAGTAACAGACCATGTGTTACTGGGTGTAACACTGTGTACATTATATACTAACAGGCCATGCATTACTGGGTATAATGCTGTGTATAGTACACAGTAACAGACCATGCGTTACAGGGTATAACACTGCTTATATCATACAATAACAGACGATGTGTTACTGGGTATAATGCTGTGTGTATTATATAGTAACAGACCATGCGTTACAGGGTATAACGCTGTAAATATTACATAGTAACAGACCATGTGTTACTGAGTAAAGCAATGCATATATTTTTTAAAGTAACAGACCATGTGTTACAAGGTATAACACTGTCTGTATTATATAGTAACAGACCATGACTTACTGGTTATAATACTGTGTATATTATAGAGTAACAGCCCATGCGTTCCTGGGTATAATGCTGTATATATTATATAGCAACAGACAATCTGTTATTTGGTATAACACTGTGTATATTATATAGTAACAGACCATGCGTTACTGGGTATAACACTGTGTATATCATATAGTAACAGACATTGTGTTACTGGGTATAACACTGTATATATTATATAGTAACAGACCATGTATTACAGGGTATAACACTGTGTATGTAATATAGTAACAGACCATGTGTTACTGGATATAATGCTGTGTATATTATACAGTAACAGACCATGCGTTACTGGATATAATGCTCCTTATATTATAAAGTAACAGACTCTGTGTTACTGGGTATAACGCTGCGTCTATTATATAGCAACAGACCATGCGTTACTGGGTATAATGCTGCGTATATTATATAGTAACAGACCCAGCGTTACTGGGTATAATGCTGTAAATATTATATAGTAACAGGCGATGCGTTACTGGCTATAACACGGTGTATATTATAAAGTAACAGACCATGCGTTACTGGGTATAACGCTGTGTATATTATATAGTAACAGAGCATGTGTTACTGGGAATAACACTGTGTATATTATATAGTAACAGACCATGTGTTACTGGGTAAAACAATGTATATATTATATAGTAACAGACCATCTGTTAATTGGTATAACGCTGTAAATATTATATAGTAACTGACCATGCGTTACTGGGTATAACGCTGTGTATATTATATAGTAACAGAGCATGTGTTACTGGGAATAACACTGTGTATATTATATAGTAACAGACCATGCGTTACTGGGTATAACACTGTGTATATTATATAGTAACAGAGCATGTGTTACTGGGAATAACACTGTGTATATTATATAGTAACAGACCATGTGTTACTGGGAATAACACTGTGTATATTATATAGTAACAGACCATGTGTTACTGGGTTTAACAATGTATATATTATATAGTAACAGACCATCTGTTACTTGGTATAACACTGTAAATATTAAATAGGACCAGACCATGCATTACTGGGTATAACACTGTGTATATTATATAGTAATATAGCATGCGTTACTGGGCATAACGCTGTAAATATAATATAGTAACAGACCATGCATTACTAGGTATAACACTGTGTATATTATATAGTAACAGACCATGTGTTACTGGGAATAACACTGTCTATATTATATAGTAACTGACCATGTGTTACTGGGTATAACGCTGTAAATATTATATAGTAACAGAGCATGTGTTACTGGGTATACCAATGTATATATTATATAGTAACAGACCATCTTTTACTTGGTATAACGCTGTAAATATTATATAGTAATAGACCATGCATTACTGGGTATAACACTGTGTATATTATATACTAACAGAGCATGTGTTACAGGGAATAACACTGTGCATATTATATTGTAACTGACCATGCCTTAATGGGTATAACGCTGCATATATTATATAGTAACAGACCATGTGTTACTGGGTATAACGCTGTGTATTATATAGTAACAGACCATGCGTTACTGGGCATAACGCTGTGTATATTATATAGTAACAGAGCATGTGTTACATGGGAATAACATTGTGTATATTATATAGAAACAGACTATGTGTTACTGGGTATAACAATGTATATATTATGTAGTAACAGACCATCTGTTACTTGGTATAACGCTGTGTATGTTATATAGTAAAAGACCATGCGTTACTGGGTATAACACTGTGTATATTATATAGTAACAGAGCATGTGTTACTGGGAATAACACTGTATATTATATAGTAACAGACCATGTGTCACTGGGAATAACACTGTGTATATTATATAGTAACAGACCATCTGTTATTTGGTATATCACTGTAAATATTAAATAGTAACAGACCATGCATTACTGGGTATAACACTGTGTATATTATATAGTAACAGAGCATGCGTTACTGGGCATAACGCTGTAAATATTATATAGTAACAGACCATGCATTACTGGGTATAACACTGTGTATATTATATAGTAACTGACCATGTGTTACTGGGTATAACGCTGTAAATATTATATAGTAACAGACCATGCATTACTGGGTATAACGCTGTGTATATTATATAGTAACAGAGCATGTGTTACTGGGTATACCAATGTATATATTATATAGTAACAGGCCATGCATTACTGGATATAACAATGTATATATTATATAGTAACAGACCATCTTTTACTTGGTATAACGCTGTAAATATTATATAGTAACAGACCATGTGTTACTGGGTATAACACTGTGTATATTATATAGTAACAGACCATGCATTACTGGGTATAACACTGTGTATATTATATAGTAACAGAGCATGTGTTACTGGGAATAACACTGTGCATATTATATAGTAACAGACCATGTGTTACTGGGTATAACACTGTCTATATTATATAGTAACAGACCATGCCTTAATGGGTATAACACTGTGTATTTTATATAGTAACAGACCACGTGTTACTGGGTATAACACTGTGTATATTATATAGTAACAGACCACGTGTTACTGGGTATAATGCTGGTGTATTATATAGTAACAGACCATGTGTTACTGGGTATAACGCAGCATGTATTATATAGTAACAGACCATGTGTTACTGGGTATAACGCTGGAGTATTATATAGTAACAGACCATGTGTTACTGGGTATAACGCTGCATGTATTATATAGTAACAGACCATGTGTTACTGGGTATAACGCTGGTGTATTATATAGTAACAGACTATGTGTTACTGGGTATAACGCTGCATGCATTATATATTAACAGACCATGTGTTACTGGGTATAATGCTGGTGTATTATATAGTAACAGACCATGTGTTACTGGGTATAACGCAGCATGTATTATATAGTAACAGACCATGTGTTACTGGGTATAACGCTGGTGTATTATATAGTAACAGACCATGTGTTACTGGGTATAACGCTGCATGTATTATATAGTAACAGACCATGTGTTACTGGGTAGAACGCTGGTGTATTATATAGTAACAGACCATGTGTTACTGCGTATAACGCTGGTGTATTATATATTCACAGACCATGTGTTACTGGATATAACACTGCATATATTATATAGTAACAGACCATGTGTTACTGGGTATAACGCTGGTGTATTATATAGTAACAGACCATGTGTTACTGGGTATAACGCTGGTGTATTATATAGTAACAGACCATGTGTTACTGGGTGTAACGCTGCATGTATAATATAGTAACACACCATGTGTTACTGGGTATAACGCTGGTGTATTATATAGTAACAGACCATGTGTTACAGGGTATAACGCTGCATGTATTATACAGTAACAGACAACGTGTTACTGGGTATAATGCTGTGTATATTATAAAGTAACAGACCATGTGTTACAGGGTATAACAATGTATATATTATATAGTAGCAGACCATCTGTTACTTGGTATAATGCTGTAAATATTATATAGTAACAGACCATGTGTTACTGGGTTTAACGCTGTGTATCTTATATAGTAACAGACCATGTGTTACTGGATATAACGCTGCATGTATTATATAGTAACAGACCATGTGTTACAGGGTATAACGCTGCATGTATTATACAGTAACAGACCACGTGTTAATGGGTATAATGCTGTGTATATTATATAGTAACAGACCATGTGTTACAGGGCATAACAATGTAAATATTATGTAGTAGCAGACCATCTGTTACTTGGTCTAGCGCTGTAAATATTATATAGTAACTGACCATGCGTTACTGGGTATAACGCTGTGTATATTTTCTCGTAACAGACCATGTGTTACTTGTATAACGCTGTGTATGTTATATAGTAACAGGCCATGTATTACTGGGTATAACACTGTACATATATAGTAACAGACCATCCATTACTGAGTATAACACTGTGTATTTTATATAGTAACAGGCCATGTGTTACTGGGTATAACACTGTGTATATTATATAGTAACAGAGCATGCGTTACTCGGTATAACACTGTGTATTTTATATAGAAACAGACCATGTGTTACTGGGTATAACACTGTATATATTAGTTAGTAACAGACCATATGTTCCTTGGTGTAAAACAGTGTATATTGTATAGTAACAGACCATGGGTTACCAGGAATAATGCTGTGTATATTAAATAGTAACAGACCATGTGTTACAGGGTATAACACTGTATATATTATATAGTAACAGACCATGACTTACTGGGTATAATACTGTGTATATTATAGAGTAACAGACCATGCGTCCCTGGGTATAACGCTGTGTATATTATATAGCAACAGACCATCTGTTATTTGGTATAACACTGTGTATATTATATAGTAACAGACCATGCGTTACTGGGTATAATGCTGTGTACATTATATAGTAACAGACCATGCGTTACTGGGTATAACACTGTGTATATCATATAGTAACAGACCATGTGTTACTGGGTATAACACTGTATATATTATATAGTAACAGACCATGTGTTACTGGGTATAACACTGTGTATACAATATAGTAACAGACCATGTGTTACTGGATATAATGCTGTGTATATGATATAGTAACAAACCATGCGTTACTGGATATAATACTCCGTATATTATCAAGTAACAGACCCTGTGTTACTGGGTATAACGCTGCGTCTATTATATAGTAAAAGACCCTGCGTTACTGGGTATAATGCTGCGTATATTATATAGTAACAGACCCAGCGTTACTGGGTATAATGCTGTAAATATTATATAGTAACAGGCGATGCGTTACTGGGTATAACACGGTGTATATTATATAGTAACAGAGCATGTGTTACTGGGAATAACACTGTGTATATTATATAGTAACAGAGCATGTGTTACTGGGAATAACACTGTATATTATATAGTAACAGACCATGTGTTACTGGGTATAACAATGTATATATTATATAGTAACAGACCATCTGTTACTTGGTACAATGCTGTAAATATTAAATAGTAACAGGCCATGCATTACTGGGTATAACACTGTGTATATTATATAGTTACAGAGCATGTGTTACTGGGCATAACGCTGTAAATATTATATAGTAACAGACCAAGCGTTACTGGGTATAACACTGTGTATATTATATAGTAACAGACCATGTGTTACTGGGAATATCACTGTCTATATTATATCGTAACAGACCATGTGTTACTGGGTATAACACTGTGTATATTATATAGTAACAGAGCATGTGTTACTGGGAATAACACTGTGTATATTATATAGTAACAGACCATGTGTTACTGGGAATAACACTGTCTATATTATATAGTAACAGACCATGCATTACTGGGTATAACGCTGTGTATATTATATAGTAACAGAGAATGTGTTACATGGGAATAACATTGTGTATATTATATACTAACAGAGCATCTGTTACTGGGTATAACACTGTGTATGTTATATAGTAACAGACCATTCATATCTGGGTATAACACTGTGTATTTTATATAGTGACAGACCATGTGTTACTGGGTATAACACTGTATATATTATTTAGTAGCAGACCATATGTTCCTTGGTGTAACACTGTGTATATTATATAGTAACAGACCATGCGTTACTAGGAATAATGCTGCGTATGTTAAATAGTAACAGACCATGTGTTACAGCATATAACACTGTATATATTGTATAGTAGCAGACCATGACTTACTGGGTATAACGCTGCGTATATTATAGAGTAACAGACCATTCATTCCTCGGTATAACGCTGTGTATATTATATAGTAACAGACCATTTGTTACTTGGTATAACACTGTATAGAATATATAGTAACAGACCATGTGTTACTTGGTATAACGCAGTGTATATTATATAGTAACAGGCCATGCGTTACAGGGTATAATGCTGTATATATTATATAGTAAACGACCATGTGTTACTGGGTAAAGCAATGTATATACTATATAGTAACAGACCATGCGTTACAGGGTATAACGCTGTAAATATTACATAGTAACAGACCATGTGTTACTGAGTAAAGCAATGCATATATTTTTTAAAGTAACAGACCATGTGTTACAAGGTATAACACTGTCTGTATTATATAGTAACAGACCATGACTTACTGGTTATAATACTGTGTATATTATAGAGTAACAGCCCATGCGTTCCTGGGTATAATGCTGTATATATTATATAGCAACAGACAATCTGTTATTTGGTATAACACTGTGTATATTATATAGTAACAGACCATGCGTTACTGGGTATAACACTGTGTATATCATATAGTAACAGACATTGTGTTACTGGGTATAACACTGTATATATTATATAGTAACAGACCATGTATTACAGGGTATAACACTGTGTATGTAATATAGTAACAGACCATGTGTTACTGGATATAATGCTGTGTATATTATACAGTAACAGACCATGCGTTACTGGATATAATGCTCCTTATATTATAAAGTAACAGACTCTGTGTTACTGGGTATAACGCTGCGTCTATTATATAGCAACAGACCATGCGTTACTGGGTATAATGCTGCGTATATTATATAGTAACAGACCCAGCGTTACTGGGTATAATGCTGTAAATATTATATAGTAACAGGCGATGCGTTACTGGCTATAACACGGTGTATATTATAAAGTAACAGACCATGCGTTACTGGGTATAACGCTGTGTATATTATATAGTAACAGAGCATGTGTTACTGGGAATAACACTGTGTATATTATATAGTAACAGACCATGTGTTACTGGGTAAAACAATGTATATATTATATAGTAACAGACCATCTGTTAATTGGTATAACGCTGTAAATATTATATAGTAACTGACCATGCGTTACTGGGTATAACGCTGTGTATATTATATAGTAACAGAGCATGTGTTACTGGGAATAACACTGTGTATATTATATAGTAACAGACCATGCGTTACTGGGTATAACACTGTGTATATTATATAGTAACAGAGCATGTGTTACTGGGAATAACACTGTGTATATTATATAGTAACAGACCATGTGTTACTGGGAATAACACTGTGTATATTATATAGTAACAGACCATGTGTTACTGGGTTTAACAATGTATATATTATATAGTAACAGACCATCTGTTACTTGGTATAACACTGTAAATATTAAATAGGACCAGACCATGCATTACTGGGTATAACACTGTGTATATTATATAGTAATATAGCATGCGTTACTGGGCATAACGCTGTAAATATAATATAGTAACAGACCATGCATTACTAGGTATAACACTGTGTATATTATATAGTAACAGACCATGTGTTACTGGGAATAACACTGTCTATATTATATAGTAACTGACCATGTGTTACTGGGTATAACGCTGTAAATATTATATAGTAACAGAGCATGTGTTACTGGGTATACCAATGTATATATTATATAGTAACAGACCATCTTTTACTTGGTATAACGCTGTAAATATTATATAGTAATAGACCATGCATTACTGGGTATAACACTGTGTATATTATATACTAACAGAGCATGTGTTACAGGGAATAACACTGTGCATATTATATTGTAACTGACCATGCCTTAATGGGTATAACGCTGCATATATTATATAGTAACAGACCATGTGTTACTGGGTATAACGCTGTGTATTATATAGTAACAGACCATGCGTTACTGGGCATAACGCTGTGTATATTATATAGTAACAGAGCATGTGTTACATGGGAATAACATTGTGTATATTATATAGAAACAGACTATGTGTTACTGGGTATAACAATGTATATATTATGTAGTAACAGACCATCTGTTACTTGGTATAACGCTGTGTATGTTATATAGTAAAAGACCATGCGTTACTGGGTATAACACTGTGTATATTATATAGTAACAGAGCATGTGTTACTGGGAATAACACTGTATATTATATAGTAACAGACCATGCATTACTGGGTATAACACTGTGTATATTATATAGTAACAGACCATCTTTTACTTGGTATAACGCTGTAAATATTATATAGTAACAGACCATGTGTTACTGGGTATAACACTGTGTATATTATATAGTAACAGACCATGCATTACTGGGTATAACACTGTGTATATTATATAGTAACAGAGCATGTGTTACTGGGAATAACACTGTGCATATTATATAGTAACAGACCATGTGTTACTGGGTATAACACTGTCTATATTATATAGTAACAGACCATGCCTTAATGGGTATAACGCTGCATATATTATATAGTAACAGACCATCTGTTACTTGGTATAACGCTGTGTATATTATATAGTAAAAGACAATGCGTTACTGGGTATAATGCTGTGTATATTATATAGTAACAGAGCATGTGTTACATGGGAATAACATTGTGTATATTATATAGAAACAGACTATGTGTTACTGGGTATAACAATGTGTATATTATATAGTAACAGACCATCTGTTACTTGGTATAACGCTGTAAATATTATATAGTAACAGACCATCTGTTACTGGGTATAACGCTGTGTATATTATATAGTAACAGAGCATGTGTTACTGGGAATAACACTGTGTATATTATATACTAACAGAGCATCTGTTACTGGGTATAACACTGTGTATGTTATATAGTAACAGACCATGCATAACTGGGTATAACACTGTGTATTTTATATAGTGACAGACCATGTGTTACTGGGTATAACACTGTGTATTTTATATAGTGACAGACCATGTGTTACTGGGTATAACACTGTATATATTATTTAGTAACAGACCATATTTTCCTTGTTGTAACACTGTGTATATTATATAGTAACAGACCATGCGTTACTAGGAATAACGCTGCGTATGTTAAATAGTAACAGACCATGTGTTACAGCATATAACACTGTATATATTGTATAGTAACAGACCATGACTTACTGGGTATAACGCTGCGTATATTATAGAGTAACAGACCATTTGTTACTATATAATATATACAGTGTTATACCAAGTAACAAATGGTCTGTTACTATATAATATACACAGCGTTATACCCAGGAATGCATGGTCTGTTACTCTATAATATACACAGCATTATACCCAGTAAGTCATGGTCTGTTACTATACAATATGTACAGTGTTATATGCTGTAACACATGGTCTGTTACTATTTAACATACGCAGCGTTATTCCTAGTAACGCATGGTCTGTTACTATATAATATACACAGTGTTACACCAAGGAACAGACCATGCGTTACTGGGTATAATGCTGTGTATATTATATAGTAACGGACCATTTGTTACTTGGTATAACGCAGGTGTATTATATAGTAACAGGCCATGCGTTACAGGGTATAATGCTGTATATATTATATAGTAAACGACCATGTGTTACTGGGTAAAGCAATGTATATACTATATAGTAACAGACCATGTGTTACTGGGTGTAACACTGTGTACATTATATACTAACAGGCCTTGCATTACTGGGTATAATGCTGTGTATATTACATAGTAACAGACCATGCGTTACAGGGTATAACACTGTGTATATTATATAGTAACAGACCATGCGTTACAGGGTATAACGCTATGTATATTATATAGTAACAGACCATACATTACAGGGTATAACGTTGTGTATATTATAGAGTAACAGACCATGTGTTACCGAGTCTAATGCTGTAAATGTTATATAGTAACAGACCATGCGTTACTGGGTGTAATGCTTAGTATATTATATAGTAACAGGCCATGTGTTACAAGTATAACACTGCGTATATCATACAGTAACAGACCATGTGTTACTGGGTATAATGCTGTGTGTATTACATAGTAACAGACCATGCGTAACAGAGTATAATGCTGTAAATATTATATAGTAACAGACTATGTGTTACTGGGTATAACACTGTATATATTATATAGTAACAGACCATGCGTTACAGGGTATAATGCTGTGTATATTATATAGTAACAGACCATGTTTTACTTGGCATAACGCTGTGTATATTATCTAGTAACAGACCATGCATTACAGAGTATAACACTGCGTATATCATACAATAACAGACCATGCGTTACTGTGTCTAACACTGTGTACATTATATAGTAACAGACCATGCGTTACTGGGTACAACACAGTATAATATATAGTAACAGACCATGCATTATAGGGTATAACACCGTGTATATTATACAGTAACAGAGCATGTGTTACTGGATATAACACTGTATATATTACATAGTAACAGACCATGTGTTACTGGGTATAACACTATATATTATGTAGTAACAGACCATCTGTTACTAGGTATAACACTGTATATATGAAATAGTAAACGACCATGTGTTACTGGGTAAAGCAATGTATATACTATAACGTAACAGACCATGTGTTACTGAGTATAACACTGTGTACATTATATACTAACAGGCCATGCATTACTGGGTATAATGCTGTGTATATTACATAGTAACAGACCATGCATTACAGGGTATAACACTGCTTATATCATACAATAACAGACCATGTGTTACTGGGTATAATGCTGTGTGTATTATATAGTAACAGCCCATGCGTTACAGGGTATAACGCTGTAAATATTACATAGTAACAGACCATGTGTTACTGAGTAAAGCAATGCATATATTTTTAAAAGTAACAGACCATGTGTTACTGGGTATAACACTATAAATATTATATAGTAACAGACCATGTCTTACTGGGTATAACGCTGTGTATATTATATAGTAACAGACCATGTGTTACTGGGTATAACGCTGTGTATATTATATAGTAACAGACCATGCATTACTGGGTATAACACTGTGTATATTATATAGTAACAGACCATCTGTTACTTGGTATAACACAGTGTATATTGTATAGTAACAGACCATGCGTTACTGGGTATGATGCTGTGTATATTATATACTAATACACCATTCGTTACAGGGTATAACGCTGTGTATATTATATAGTAACAAACCATGCGTTACAGGGTATAACGCTCTATATATTATGTTCTAACCTACCATGTGTTACTGGGTAAAGCAATGTACATATTATATAGTAACAGACCATGCGTTACTGTGTCTAAAGCTGTAAATATTTTATATTAACAGACCTTGTGTTACAGGGTATAACACTGTGTATATTATATAGTAACAGACCATGCGTTACAGGGTATAACGCTGTGTATATTATAGAGTAACAGACCATGTGTTACTGGGTATAACGCTGTGCATATTATGTAGTAACAGACCATGCGTTACTGGGTATAACGCTGTGTACATTATATAGTAACAGACCATGTGTTGCTGAGTATAATGCTGTAAATATTATATAGTAACAGACCATGTGTTACTGAGTATAATGCTGTGTGTATTATATAGTAACAGACCATGCGTAACAGGGTATAATGCTGTAAATATTATATAGTAACAGACTATGTGTTACTGCGTATAATGCTGTGTATATTATATAGTAACAGACCATGTTTTACTTGGCATAACACTGTAAATCTTATATAGTAACAGACCATGTGTTACTGGGTATAACGCTGTGTATATTATATAGTAACAGCCCATGCATTATAGGGTATAACACTGCGTATATCATACAATAACAGACCATGCGTTACTGTGTCTAACACTGTGTACATTATATAGTAACAGACCATGCATTATAGGGTATAACACCGTGTATATTATACAGTAACAGACCATGTGTTACTGGATATAACACTGTATATATTACATAGTAACAGACCATGTGTTACTGGGTATAACACTATATATTATGTAGTAACCGACCATCTGTTACTAGGTATAACACTATGAAATAGTAAACGACCATGTGTTACTGGGTAAAGCGCTGTATATATTATGTAGTAACAGACCATGTGTTACTAGGTATAACGCTGTGTATGTTATATAGTAATAAACCATGTGTTACTGGGTATAACGCTGTATATATTATATAGTAACAGACCATGCGTTACTGGATACAACACAGTATCATACATAGTAACAGACCATGCATTACAGGGTATAACACCGCGTATGTTATACAGTAACAGACCATGTGTTACTGGGTATAACACTGTGCATATTATATAGTAACAGACCATGTCTCACTGGGTATAACACTGTGCATATTATATAGTAACAGACCATGTCTTACTGCGTCTAACGCTGTAAATATTATATAGTAACAGACCATTTGTTACTGGGCATAACATTGCATATATTATATAGTAACAGAGCATGCGTTACTGGGCATAACGCTGTAAATATTATATAGTAACAGACCATGCATTACTGGGTATAACACTGTGTATATTATATAGTAACTGACCATGTGTTACTGGGTATAACGCTGTAAATATTATATAGTAACAGACCATGCATTACTGGGTATAACGCTGTGTATATTATATAGTAACAGAGCATGTGTTACTGGGTATACCAATGTATATATTATATAGTAACAGGCCATGCATTACTGGATATAACAATGTATATATTATATAGTAACAGACCATCTTTTACTTGGTATAACGCTGTAAATATTATATAGTAACAGACCATGTGTTACTGGGTATAACACTGTGTATATTATATAGTAACAGACCATGCATTACTGGGTATAACACTGTGTATATTATATAGTAACAGAGCATGTGTTACTGGGAATAACACTGTGCATATTATATAGTAACAGACCATGTGTTACTGGGTATAACACTGTCTATATTATATAGTAACAGACCATGCCTTAATGGGTATAACGCTGCATATATTATATAGTAACAGACCATCTGTTACTTGGTATAACGCTGTGTATATTATATAGTAAAAGACAATGCGTTACTGGGTATAATGCTGTGTATATTATATAGTAACAGAGCATGTGTTACATGGGAATAACATTGTGTATATTATATAGAAACAGACTATGTGTTACTGGGTATAACAATGTGTATATTATATAGTAACAGACCATCTGTTACTTGGTATAACGCTGTAAATATTATATAGTAACAGACCATGTGTTACTGGGTATAACGCTGTGTATATTATATAGTAACAGAGCATGTGTTACTGGGAATAACACTGTGTATATTATATACTAACAGAGCATCTGTTACTGGGTATAACACTGTGTATGTTATATAGTAACAGACCATGCATAACTGGGTATAACACTGTGTATTTTATATAGTGACAGACCATGTGTTACTGGGTATAACACTGTGTATTTTATATAGTGACAGACCATGTGTTACTGGGTATAACACTGTATATATTATTTAGTAACAGACCATATTTTCCTTGTTGTAACACTGTGTATATTATATAGTAACAGACCATGCGTTACTAGGAATAACGCTGCGTATGTTAAATAGTAACAGACCATGTGTTACAGCATATAACACTGTATATATTGTATAGTAACAGACCATGACTTACTGGGTATAACGCTGCGTATATTATAGAGTAACAGACCATTTGTTACTATATAATATATACAGTGTTATACCAAGTAACAAATGGTCTGTTACTATATAATATACACAGCGTTATACCCAGGAATGCATGGTCTGTTACTCTATAATATACACAGCATTATACCCAGTAAGTCATGGTCTGTTACTATACAATATGTACAGTGTTATATGCTGTAACACATGGTCTGTTACTATTTAACATACGCAGCGTTATTCCTAGTAACGCATGGTCTGTTACTATATAATATACACAGTGTTACACCAAGGAACAGACCATGCGTTACTGGGTATAATGCTGTGTATATTATATAGTAACGGACCATTTGTTACTTGGTATAACGCAGGTGTATTATATAGTAACAGGCCATGCGTTACAGGGTATAATGCTGTATATATTATATAGTAAACGACCATGTGTTACTGGGTAAAGCAATGTATATACTATATAGTAACAGACCATGTGTTACTGGGTGTAACACTGTGTACATTATATACTAACAGGCCTTGCATTACTGGGTATAATGCTGTGTATATTACATAGTAACAGACCATGCGTTACAGGGTATAACACTGTGTATATTATATAGTAACAGACCATGCGTTACAGGGTATAACGCTATGTATATTATATAGTAACAGACCATACATTACAGGGTATAACGTTGTGTATATTATAGAGTAACAGACCATGTGTTACCGAGTCTAATGCTGTAAATGTTATATAGTAACAGACCATGCGTTACTGGGTGTAATGCTTAGTATATTATATAGTAACAGGCCATGTGTTACAAGTATAACACTGCGTATATCATACAGTAACAGACCATGTGTTACTGGGTATAATGCTGTGTGTATTACATAGTAACAGACCATGCGTAACAGAGTATAATGCTGTAAATATTATATAGTAACAGACTATGTGTTACTGGGTATAACACTGTATATATTATATAGTAACAGACCATGCGTTACAGGGTATAATGCTGTGTATATTATATAGTAACAGACCATGTTTTACTTGGCATAACGCTGTGTATATTATCTAGTAACAGACCATGCATTACAGAGTATAACACTGCGTATATCATACAATAACAGACCATGCGTTACTGTGTCTAACACTGTGTACATTATATAGTAACAGACCATGCGTTACTGGGTACAACACAGTATAATATATAGTAACAGACCATGCATTATAGGGTATAACACCGTGTATATTATACAGTAACAGAGCATGTGTTACTGGATATAACACTGTATATATTACATAGTAACAGACCATGTGTTACTGGGTATAACACTATATATTATGTAGTAACAGACCATCTGTTACTAGGTATAACACTGTATATATGAAATAGTAAACGACCATGTGTTACTGGGTAAAGCAATGTATATACTATAACGTAACAGACCATGTGTTACTGAGTATAACACTGTGTACATTATATACTAACAGGCCATGCATTACTGGGTATAATGCTGTGTATATTACATAGTAACAGACCATGCATTACAGGGTATAACACTGCTTATATCATACAATAACAGACCATGTGTTACTGGGTATAATGCTGTGTGTATTATATAGTAACAGCCCATGCGTTACAGGGTATAACGCTGTAAATATTACATAGTAACAGACCATGTGTTACTGAGTAAAGCAATGCATATATTTTTAAAAGTAACAGACCATGTGTTACTGGGTATAACACTATAAATATTATATAGTAACAGACCATGTCTTACTGGGTATAACGCTGTGTATATTATATAGTAACAGACCATGTGTTACTGGGTATAACGCTGTGTATATTATATAGTAACAGACCATGCATTACTGGGTATAACACTGTGTATATTATATAGTAACAGACCATCTGTTACTTGGTATAACACAGTGTATATTGTATAGTAACAGACCATGCGTTACTGGGTATGATGCTGTGTATATTATATACTAATACACCATTCGTTACAGGGTATAACGCTGTGTATATTATATAGTAACAAACCATGCGTTACAGGGTATAACGCTCTATATATTATGTTCTAACCTACCATGTGTTACTGGGTAAAGCAATGTACATATTATATAGTAACAGACCATGCGTTACTGTGTCTAAAGCTGTAAATATTTTATATTAACAGACCTTGTGTTACAGGGTATAACACTGTGTATATTATATAGTAACAGACCATGCGTTACAGGGTATAACGCTGTGTATATTATAGAGTAACAGACCATGTGTTACTGGGTATAACGCTGTGCATATTATGTAGTAACAGACCATGCGTTACTGGGTATAACGCTGTGTACATTATATAGTAACAGACCATGTGTTGCTGAGTATAATGCTGTAAATATTATATAGTAACAGACCATGTGTTACTGAGTATAATGCTGTGTGTATTATATAGTAACAGACCATGCGTAACAGGGTATAATGCTGTAAATATTATATAGTAACAGACTATGTGTTACTGCGTATAATGCTGTGTATATTATATAGTAACAGACCATGTTTTACTTGGCATAACACTGTAAATCTTATATAGTAACAGACCATGTGTTACTGGGTATAACGCTGTGTATATTATATAGTAACAGCCCATGCATTATAGGGTATAACACTGCGTATATCATACAATAACAGACCATGCGTTACTGTGTCTAACACTGTGTACATTATATAGTAACAGACCATGCATTATAGGGTATAACACCGTGTATATTATACAGTAACAGACCATGTGTTACTGGATATAACACTGTATATATTACATAGTAACAGACCATGTGTTACTGGGTATAACACTATATATTATGTAGTAACCGACCACCTGTTACTAGGTATAACACTATGAAATAGTAAACGACCATGTGTTACTGGGTAAAGCGCTGTATATATTATGTAGTAACAGACCATGTGTTACTAGGTATAACGCTGTGTATGTTATATAGTAATAAACCATGTGTTACTGGGTATAACGCTGTATATATTATATAGTAACAGACCATGCGTTACTGGATACAACACAGTATCATACATAGTAACAGACCATGCATTACAGGGTATAACACCGCGTATGTTATACAGTAACAGACCATGTGTTACTGGGTATAACACTGTGCATATTATATAGTAACAGACCATGTCTCACTGGGTATAACACTGTGCATATTATATAGTAACAGACCATGTCTCACTGGGTATAACACTGTGCATATTATATAGTAACAGACCATGTCTCACTGGGTATAACACTGTGCATATTATATAGTAACAGACCATGTCTTACTGCGTCTAACGCTGTAAATATTATATAGTAACAGACCATTTGTTACTGGGCATAACATTGCATATATTATATAGTAACAGAGCATTTGTTACTGGGTATAATACTGTATATATTATATAGTAACAGAGCATTTGTTACTGGGTATAATACTGTATATATTATATAGTAACAGATCATGCGTTACCGGGTATAACGCTGTATATATTTTATTATAACAGACCATGCGTTACTGTGTCTAACACTGTAAATATTTTATATTAACAGACCTTGTGTTACAGGGTATAACACTGTGTATATCATACAGTAACAGACCATGCATTACAGGGTATAACACTGTGTACATTATATAGTAACAGACCATGCGTTACTGGATATAACACTGTGTATATTATATAGTAACAGGCTATGTGTTACGGAGTATAACGCTGTATATACAAACATACATCAGAATTAGGAGCAGGAGTAGGCCATTCCGCCCCTCAATTCTGTTCCATCATTCAATAAGATCATGGCTGATCTGAATATAACCTCAACCCCACATTCCCACCTACCCCCAATAACCTTTCACCCCCTTGTTAATCAGGAATCTATCCAGCTCTGCCTTAAAAATATTCAAAGACTCTGCTTCCACTGCCTGTTGAGGAAGTGACTTCCAAAGACTCTCAATCCTCAGAGAAAAAAATTCTCCTCATCTCTGCCTTAAATGAGTGACCCCCATTTTTAAACAATGACCCCTAGTTCTAGATTCTCCCACAAGAGGAAACATCCTCTCCACATCCACCCTGTCAACACCCCTCAGGATCTTAAAGGTTTCAATCAAGTCACCTCTTACTCTTCTAAACTCCAGTGGATACAAGTCTAACCTGTCCAACCTCTCCTCATAAGACAACCCGTCCATTCCTGGTATTAGTCTGGTAAACCTTCTCTCAACTGTTTCTAACGCATTTACATTCTTCCTTAAATAAGGTGACCAGCACTGTATACAGTACCCCAGGTGTGGTCTCACTGATGCCCTCTACAACTGAAGCATAACCTCCCTACTTTTGTATTCAATTCCCCTCACAATAAACAATAATATTTTATTAGCTACCCTAATTACCTGCTGTACCTTGTTACAATCCTTGGCCAGATCCCCCACCCACCCCCCCTCCAGTTGTTGGTAGGATCTGGTCAGGGACCAATAACATTCCACCCAAAGTATTCAAAACTTGAGACTCAAGACACCCACTTTTAGGATAAAGCTACAAAACTCCACCATACAAAGTTCAGAAAGATGAAACAGCCCACGATATCTGTCTTGTACTCTAATATTCAGGGTAAGTATGAGGTACATATGAATCAACAGATGAACCGCAATCAGACACACCACACTACAGAGTAAATGACAAATGCAACCAAAGCAGAGTCCATGGATTTCTCAACAACCCACCCAGAAGTCAGTCCCATTGCGGGCCAAGCAATCTCACTGAAACTTCATCTTTCTCACAAGGGTTTCCAATCTCCACTTTTGAAGGCCTCTCCCTGGAATTCTCTGCAAAAGTCACTCCCACTTGGACAGCCTCAACAATGGCCCACCTCACAAGGTATCAATCTCGCCTTACGAGATTCCGCTCACCTGGATTTCTCAGTATCCTCAAGCTCCACCTTCCATGTACACTTTCAGATCTTCGGCTGTGCCAAGCAGAGCACCACCGCTGCTCCACAGGGGTACCTTTGGCCCAGAGGCCCTCTTTACTTAAAGCCTGCACCCCACAGCTCTTCCTTTAATTTAACCTAACCAGGACCCCTGCCTGACCCTGTCTCTGTCACACTTGCTGGCTGACTCCCTGAAGCTGACTGCCTCCAAACCATGGTTCACTGACCTTTGAACTGATCTGGTGACTTATCACAACACTCTAAGAGGGTCCCACCCTTGTTACTAGGCAGGAACAAGGGTAACAAGCATTGGAACATCCTGTACCTTAAATGTTATAATCTCCACAGACTGCCAAATTTAGCACCCAGGGACACAGAGGTAAAACTGGATTTCATGACAACCTGTGTACTAACCTTTTGCAATTCATGCACTAGGACATTGTTATAGATGGGGTGGGGTGGGATGGGATGGGTCAGTTCAAACAGCATTGTTTTCCTCTTACCGCCTGTCTGTAAACAATGAGTTTGTTTTTAAGAATAAGTGGTGGTGTATTTTTCCCGCCCCCTCGATTTATGTGGGATCCAATTTTACTAAAATCCGCAGCAAATTTGAGTTAGGATTAACTCAGCAGGTTAGTTTATTTCACACATTCAAAATCCGCGGAAGATGTGTTCGCGGGGCCCCCATTCCCATTCACACAGGAAAGGTGGGGAATAGAAAAAAGGAGGATTACACCAGGAGGACCCACAGGAAAAACTGAATATCGGTTCTCGGAATTCCAAAGTCCGAGCCCAGTGAGGAATTCGTTCATGTAAACGTTTCGGGTTTGGCCAGCTGGAGACCTGAGTTGTGAGGTTCACTTTTCAGGCACTGTTGATATCGCAAGATGAAGCAGAGATTGAGTCAGTTCTGTAGGTGATGGTGCGAAATCTTCCAGCAGAGTCAGCTTGTCCTGTCTGAACAGGTCCAGCTTCTTTGTGGTTTGCCGGTCAGGTGGTAAAACATAAAACTTGGTGCAGCCCAGAAATGTAATATTTAACTGTTCAAAAGGCCAGAGTGTGACATGTGACCTTCGTCCACCACAATGACTTCAAAAGGGATGTTTATCCAGCGTCCGAAGTTGGCTTTGTTTTCAAGACTGATAATGTCTCAGCCATTATGGGTTGAAAGGGGTGCCATTTGTGTTGTGGGCCCGGCATTTGGGAAGCCATTGTCTCAGTGGACCCTCTAGCAAGGTTGGTTTATCGAATGCATTGGCCTTCCTGCAGCTCCATCTGAAACTGGATGGACCGCCCCATGTTGTCTGTTAGTAGCTCCCTGGGCATAACGAGGAGTGACATTCCAGAAACTGAGAAGAGAATTATTTTGTTCTGGAGAAAAAGTCCAGTTTAAAAATAAAAAGTAGCAATAAGAATAAAGTTTTTTAAATATCTCCTGTGTTGGGTTTCTTTTTGGTGTCAGAGGAACACAACACCACCCAGATCCCTCTGAGTCTCCGAGCTCTGCAATCTCTCACCATTTAGATAATAAGCTTCTTTTTTATTCTTCCTGCCAAAATGGAGAATTTCACATTTTCCCACATTATACTGCATTTACCATATCTTTGCCCACTCACTTAACCTATCAATGCCCCTTTGTAGCCTCCTTGTATCCCCTTCACAATTCACTTTCCTATCTTAGTGTCATCAGAAAATTCAGCAACCATAACTTTGGTCCCTTCATCCAAGTCATTTATATAAATTGTAAAAAGCTGAGGCCCCAGCACTGATCCCTGTGGCACACCACATCTCACCAACCAGAAAATGATCTATTTATGCATACTCTCCATTCGCTGTTAGCTAGCCCATCTTCTATCCATGCCAATATGTTACCCCACTGCACCATGAGCTTTTTTTCCCGCGATAACCTTTGATGTGGCACCTTATCAAATGCCTTCTGAAAATCTAAGTACAGTACATCCACTGCTTCTCCTTTATCTACAGTTACTTCTTCCCTCTCACAAAACCATGTTGACTCTGCCTGATTGCCTTGAATTTCTCCAAGTGCCCGGCTATAACATCTTTAATAATAGCTTCTAACATTTTCCCTATGACAGATGTTAAGCTAACTAACCTGCAGTTTCCTGCTTTGTCTCCCCCCCTCTTTTTGAATAAAGGAGTTACATTTGCTGTTTTCCAATCTAATGGAACCTTCCCTGAATCTAGGGACTCTGGGAAATTAAAACCAACACATCAACTATCTCACTATGTTGTATAAAAGACCATATGTTACTGATTATAACACTATATATATTAATATTGTGGCTACAAGAGCAGGCCAAGAGGCTAGGAATTCTGCAGTGACTAACTCAGCTCCTGACTCCCCAAAGTCTGTCCACTGTCTACAAGACACAAGTCAGGAGTGTGATGGATGAGTGCAGCTCCAACAACACTCAAGAAGCTTGACATCATCCAGGACAAAGCAGCCCCGCATGTTTGACTTCCCATCCACAAATATTCACTCCCTCCACCACCAATGGACAGTAGCAGCAGTGTGTGTACCATCTACAAGATGCACTGCAGGAAGTCACCAAGAATCCTTCCACAGCACCTTCCAAACTCATGACCTCTACCATCTAGAAGGACAAGGGCAGCAGATAGATGGGAACACCACCACCTGCAAGTGCCCCTCCAAGCCACCCACCATCCTGACTTAGAAATATATCGCCGTTCTTTCACTGTCGCTGGGTCAAAATCCTGGAACTCCCTCCCTAACAGCACTGTGGGTGTACCTACACCACATGGACTGCAGCAATTGAAGAAGGCAGCTCACCATCACCTTCTCAAGGGCAGCTAGGGATGGGCAATAAATGCTGACCCAGCCAGCGAAGCCCACATCCTGTGAAAGAATTTTTAAAAACATGTTATATAATAATCCACCTTGTGTCACTGACCTTCCTGTGTATCGTCCATATAAATGGTTAATAACTATGTTTAATAAACAGTTGGAAATGGGTTATCAGCCCCTTTAAGTGACTCATATAAAGACAAGCAAGCTGATGGGAAAGGTCTCTTTTGATCACTTCTCCCTTTCTAAAGAAAACACTATCTTGCCTTGATCCCACTTTCTCTCCACACCTGTCCCCTTTCCTACCAGTCTAACCCACCAGTCAATTGGCTCAAAGCTGTGAAACTCCTCCCCCATCCGTGTTAACTCTTGACTTATTAATATTTAATTTGTGGTCTCTGTCCTTTGAACTGCACGAGTTGCCTGGACCAGATTTGCTGAGTGGGTTTCGGTTGGGAACACTGTGTGCTTTACAGGGTGTGCCAAGCAGACTCAGCGTTAAGAGGCCGTGGTTGATAAGGACCCAATCCCAGCAGAATTCTGCTCAGGCTCCAGGTCGAGGACAGAGCACCAGCTGCTGTCGGGAAAGGGGGGGGACACGTCACACCGGAGAAGCCTGGAATAAAAACTTGCTGTGGAGCTGAACTCTCTGCTGAAGGGACTTCTGGCCAGGCGACAGATACACGGAGACAGATCACTGGGGGGGTGTGGGGGTGTGGGATCTATTTGTATACAATCTGTGAAAGTTGGTTTGAGCTACTGGAACCAAGGACACAGAAACCTGGCAGAACCACAAGAAACATGAAGGACTCCCTTTAGAAAGGAGCCTAGAAAAAAGGAAATCCAAGCTCCCACAGCCCTTGACAGCCAAAGAAGTATTTTTGAAATGTAGCCACTACAGTAATGTACGAAATGGGGCAACCAATTTGTTCACAGCAAAATCCCACAAATAGCAATGCGATAATGGCCAGACAATTTGTATTAGTGATGTTGGTTGTGGAATACCTACTGGCTGCAGGATGCTGGATAAAACACACTTACTGCTCTTCAAAACAGAGACAAGGGAATTGTTTACACCTGCCTGAGAGCGAGTGTGGTCTTGGATTAATGTCTCATTTAAAGGATGACAGTGCGGCACTCCCTCAGCACTGACCCTCCGACAGTGCGGCGCTCCCTCAGCACTAACCCTCCGACAGTGCGGCACTCCCTCAGTACTGAACCTCCGACAGCGCGCACTCCCTCAGTACTGACCCTCCGACAGTGCGGCACTCCCTCAGCACTGACCCTCCGACAGTGCAGCACTCCCTCAGTACTGACCCTCCAACAGTGCAGCGCTCCCTCAGCACTGACCCTCCAACAGTGCAGCGCTCCCTCAGTACTGACCCTCTGACAGTGCAGCGCTCCCTCAATACTGACCCTCTGACAGTGCAGCGCTCCCTCAGTACTGACCCTCTGACAGTGCTGCGCTCCCTCAGTACTGACCCTCCGACACCACAGCGCTCCCTCAGTACTGACCCTCCGACAGTGCAGCACTCCCTCAGTACTGACCCTCCGACAGTGCAGTACTCCCTCAGTACTGACCCTCTGACAGTGCGGCACTCCCTCAGTACTGACCCTCCGACAGTGCGGCGCTCCCTCAGTACTGACCCTCCGACAGTGCGGCGCTCCCTCAGCGCTGCACTGTAGTGTCACACTAGATGGCCCATTAATCTGTAATCCCCCCGCACTCCCACCCTCCCTTGTCTTCTCCCAGACATTTTTCTTTGCTCTAACAGTTCACTCTCACTCATCCAGTGCTGGTTGATTTAAGAGACATTTCTGGTTACTGGGTGGGAAATTGAACTCGCTGAGAACATTGGTAAAGCCCACTTGGTGCAGCCCTCCTTGTGGAACATTAGTGGCAATGCCAACCCAACAACAAAACACATGGCACGTAGGGACATCGGAAAGGCATTACCTCACCCGGAGTGATTCCAGAGTGAACCAGCCCTAAACTGGAGTGATTCCAGAGTGAACCACCCCTAAACCAGAGTTGTCTCACAGTGAACCAGTCCTAAACCAGAGTAGTTCCGGAGTGAACCACCCCTAAACCGGAGTTGTCCTACAGTGAACCAGTCCTAAACCGGAGTGGTTCCGGAGTGAACCATTCCTAAACCGGAGTGGTTCCGGAGTGAACCATTCCTAAACCGGAGTGGTTCCGGAGTGAACCATTCCTAAACCGGAGTGGTTCCGGAGTGAACCAGTCCTAAACCGGAGTGGTTCCGGAGTGAACCAGTCCTAAACCGGATTCATCCTGGACTCCACATTCCCGGCTCCTAGGGTGAACCTGAAGCCTCCCAAAGTCTCCCTCACTCCCGAAGTCTCCCTCACTCACGGAGTCTCCCTCACTGACGGAGTCTCCCTCACTCCCGGAGTCTCCACCCCCCTGACTCCCGAAGTCTCCCTCACTCCCGGAGTCTCCCTCACACCCGGAGCCTCCCTCACACCCGGAGCCTCCACCTCCCTCACACCCGGAGTCTCCACCCCCCTCACACCCGGAGCCTCCCTCACACCCGGAGTGTCCACCTCCCTCACTCCCAGAGTCTCCCTCACACCCGGAGTCTCCACCTCCCTCACTCCCAGAGTCTCCCTCACACCCGGAGCCTCCACCTCCCTCACACCCGGAGTCTCCACCTCCCTCACTCCCAGAGTCTCCCTCACACCCGGAGTCTCCACCTCCCTCACTCCCAGAGTCTCCCTCACACCCGGAGTCTCCACCTCCCTCATTCCCGGAGTCTCCCTCACACCCGGAGTCTCCCTCACACCCGGAGTCTCCACCTCCCTCATTCCCGGAGTCTCCCTCACACCCGGAGTCTCCCTCACACCCGGAGTCTCCACCTCCCTCACTCCCGGAGTCTCCACCTCCCTCACTCCCGGAGTCTCCACCTCCCTCACTCCCAGAGTCTCCACCTCCCTCACTCCCGGAGTCTCCCTCACTCCCGGAGTCTCCCTCACTCCCGGAGTCTCCACCCCCCTCACTCCCGGAGCCTCCCTCACTCCCGGAGTCTCCACCTCCCTCACCCGGAGTCTCCACCTCCCTCACTCCCGGAGTCTCCACCTCCCTCACTCCCGGAGTCTCCCTCACTCCCGGAGCCTCCCTCACTCCCGGAGTCTCCACCTCCCTCACTCCCGGAGTCTCCACCTCCCTCACTCCCGGAGCCTCCCTCACACCCGGAGTCTCTCTGTCTCACTCCGGGTTTCAGGCTCCGCTCCCGGACTCAGTCGCTCCGGTTCCGGGGAGATGGCGTTCGGGAAATCGGCCAAGGATCCGTTCAGCAGCCGGAGCGGCAGATTGGTCGGTAAGTCCGGGATCGGGACCGGGATCCGGGATCCGGGGGGGGTCCGGCTCCCGGAGTCAATCCCAATTTCTTTCCGTTTTAGTGACTTCGAGAAACAATCGGGGGAAAAACTCACCTCCAGGAATCTGGGTCCAAACCCGAATCCGGGGACCCGAGAAAAACAAAACAATCCCCACAGAACCTGCCCTACAGACCACACACAGCCCCGCACTGCCGGAGGGTCAGTACTGAGGGAGTGCTGCACTGCCGGAGGGTCAGTACTGAGGGAGTGCTGCACTGCCGGAGGGTCAGTACTGAGGGAGTGCCGCACTGTCGGAGGGTCAGTACTGAGGGAGTGCTGCACTGTCAGAGGGTCAGTACTGAGGGAGTGCTGCACTGTCGGACGGTCAGTACTGAGGGAGTGCTGCACTGTCAGAGGGTCAGTACTGAGGGAGTGCTGCACTGTCGGAGGGTCAGTACTGAGGGAGTGCCGCACTGTCAGAGGGTCAGTACTGAGGGAGTGCTGCACTGTCAGAGGGTCAGTACTGAGGGAGTGCCGCACTGTCAGAGGGTCAGTACTGAGGGAGTGCTGCACTGTCGGAGGGTCAGTACTGAGGGAGTGCCGCACTGTCAGAGGGTCAGTACTGAGGGAGCCCTGCACTGTCAGAGGGTCAGTACTGAGGGAGTGCTGCACTGTCGGAGGGTCAGTACTGAGGGAGTGCCGCACTGTCAGAGGGTCAGTACTGAGGGAGTGCTGCACTGTCAGAGGGTCAGTACTGAGGGAGCGCTGCACTGTCGGAGGGTCAGTACTGAGGGAGTGCTGCACTGCCGGAGGGTCAGTACTGAGGGAGTGCTGCACTGTCGGAGGGTCAGTACTGAGGGAGCCCTGCACTGTCGGAGGGTCAGTACTGAGGGAGTGCTGCACTGTCGGAGGGTCAGTACTGAGGGAGTGCCGCACTGTCAGAGGGTCAGTACTGAGGGAGTGCTGCACTGTCGGAGGGTCAGTACTGAGGGAGTGCCGCACTGTCAGAGGGTCAGTACTGAGGGAGCCCTGCACTGTCAGAGGGTCAGTACTGAGGGAGTGCTGCACTGTCGGAGGGTCAGTACTGAGGGAGTGCCGCACTGTCAGAGGGTCAGTACTGAGGGAGTGCTGCACTGTCAGAGGGTCAGTACTGAGGGAGCGCTGCACTGTCGGAGGGTCAGTACTGAGGGAGTGCTGCACTGCCGGAGGGTCAGTACTGAGGGAGTGCTGCACTGTCAGAGGGTCAGTACTGAGGGAGCGCTGCACTGTCAGAGGGTCAGTACTGAGGGAGTGCTGCACTGTCGGAGGGTCAGTACTGAGGGAGTGCTGCACTGCCGGAGGGTCAGTACTGAGGGAGTGCTGCACTGTCAGAGAGTCAGTACTGAGGGAGTGCTGCAATGTCAGAGGGTCAGTACTGAGGGAGTGCTGCACTGTCAGAGGGTCAGTACTGAGGGAGTGCTGCACTGTCAGAGGGTCAGTACTGAGGGAGCGCTGCACTGTCAGAGGGTCAGTACTGAGGGAGTGCTGCACTGTCGGAGGGTCAGTACTGACGGAGTGCTGCACTGTCAGAGGTGCCCATTTTCAGATCAGACCATAAACCACTATCACATCTGCTCTTTGAGCTGGATGTAAAATCTCACAGGACGATCACTGAATCAGGAATCCTATAACCATGTGTATTCTTCTCTCCTGCTGGTGCTGAGATCTTAAATAAAAGTAAAATACTGTGGATGCTGGAAATCTGAAATAAAAACAGCAAGTGCTGGTAAAACTCAGCAAGTCTGACATCACCTGTGGAGAGAGGAACCAAGTTAACACGCTTAATGTCCAATATGACTTTGGGTTCCAAAGAAGTGTTATATTGGACTCAATGTTAACATTTGTTTCTCTCTCCATTGATGCTGCCAGGACTGCAGAGTCTTTGTAGCACCTTCTGCTCTTGTTTCAGGGATCTTGCTGTGTTCATATTGGCTACAGTGTTTCCCTACATTAAATCAGTGACTGTATGTCTAAAGCGTTAAAATGCTTGGTTGCAATTTTACATGGAAACAAACATATTGCACTCTCAGCCCCTCGAGTCCCTTCTGTCATTCAATTCAAATCCTTTATCTCAATTCCCTTGCCAGGGTCCAAAATACAGGGCCAGTGAGCAAACTCACCCTCAAAAGCCCTGGAAAATTCTACCACCAGGGCAACCAATGAGAGAAAAATTGCCCCCATGCGTTGAAGTGACAGAACCTGTGAGGACATGCCCTCCAAGCGCAGGCTGTCTCTCGCTCTCTCTCTCTCTCTCTCTCCCGTGTTTGCTGCTGATACTCAGAGCACAGCAGGTGCAGGAGAGAAACAACCTGTGATCGGAGGAGCACCGAGCAGTAAAAAGCCGAATGGACCCGCATCAAGCTGAGCATCGGAGCGGCAGAGCTGAGAGACACTGCCGGGGGGCGTGGGGGGGGAGGGGGAGGGGGGGGGGGCGGGACACTGCCGGGGGGCGGGGGGGAGACTGCTGGGGGGAGACTGCAGGGGGGGCGGGGGGAGACTGCCGGGGGCGGGGGGGGGGGAGACTGCCGGGGGTGGGGGGGGGGTGGAAGAAATTTAAACCAGGCAGCTTGGCAGTTAACTGTCAAGTCACCATTAGTGGTGCATTCTCCATGCAACACCACTTGCCAACCAATCAGCACTCTCTTCACATACAGTGTAAGTGTTGTTTTCCCCATTATATTGGTATTCTTGTGAGTGTCCTGATGAGTGTAAGACGAAAAGCTGCAATATGTCTCTTTTCAGCAACACTCAAGCTCTGTCCAACTAAACAGCCCTAATGTTACCACGTGACTGCATCACCCAATCAAGGAGTTAGTGACAATGGAAAAGGAGGCCCTGAAAACCAAAAAGTAGCCCCCAAAATAAATAAAATACACCCTCGAGAAACTTTCAAGAGGAGTCCTCGGTAAAAGAAATTATTTTGACCCCTGGCCCTTAGCAAATAAAAATCCAGTTGTCTCTGTCTTGACAATTCCAATTGTCCTCCAGTCTCCATTGGCTTTTATGTTGGGGAGAGTTCCAGATTCCCACTGCCCCTTTGTGTGAAGATGGGCTTCCTGACATCAGCCCTGGACAGCCTGGCGTGAATTTTAAAGTTCTGCACCCCCCTTGCTCTGGACTCCCCTCCCACCAGAGGAAATGCTTTCTCAGCATTTACCCCTTTCAGATCTTCGAATCAATTTAAGTACCTGAATTAGGTCTACACTCAAGAGAATATAAACTATGTTTATGCAACCTGCCCCATAATTTAACCTTTAAGCCTGTTATAATTCTGGTGAATCTGTGCTGCGTGCTCACCTAGGCCGATATGTCCTTCCTGAGGTGCGGGGACCCAGGACATGGTTACTCCAGATGGGGTCCAAACAGAGCTCTCAACTCTTCCCAATTCCAAACCCCTTTGAGATGAAGACCAATGTTCCATCAGCCTTTGTGATGATCATTTGTACCCATGAGCCAGCTTTTAGCGATGTGTTTACAATGACACCCACACCCCTTTGTTCTTCCTGTCCTTCTCGTCTCTCGCCATGAAGGAAATATTTTGATTTGTCTCAGGTCCAAAGTCTTCACTTCACACTTCCCCGTCTGCCACAGTTTTTCCCCACTCAGTCTCTCTCTGGCCTTTTGTAATTTCTCGCTCCCAACCACACAACTTACTGCACTCCTAACTTAGCACCACCTATAAACATGAACAAATAACTCCCCATTTCTTCATTCTAGTCATGAATATATTAAGTTAAAAAGCTTTGAGCTTGCTGAGATCTTGAACAACTCAGCCTCAAATACAGTCTGTGCCTTTCACAACACTTCCTGCATCCCTTAGAACTGAGAAGTTAAACAGTGCTGGCAGATCTGGTGATTTTATGAGTGATTTATTGGTGCTGCAATATTTATTGGGTAAAAATGCAGGCTTTAAAACCATGGTGCAGAATCTATCATTAACTAAATATGCAAATGCACAGCAGAGTGTCAGCACCTGAGGATGTCACAGAATGTTCAGTGTTTTGGGTTCACCTGTGTTTACATCAGTCTCTGTTTTTTGTTTTGGATACCAAAAGCTGTGATGTTTATCTGTGGTGCCAGGTGATAGTCCAAGTCTTTGGAAAGGTGCAGTCTCAAATTTTATGGATACATGTCAAATTGTATCTTTAGTGAATTACAGGAGAGATATAGTACCAATAAATGGATGATACCTTCAGGATCAATCAGCCCAGTCAGGTACAGCACGGGGTTAGATACAGCATAAAGCTCCCTCTACACTGTCCCCATCAAACACTCCCAGGACAGGTACAGCACGGGGTTAGATACAGAGTAAAGCTCCCTCTATACTGTCCCCATCAAACACTCCCAGGACAGGTACAGCACAGGGTTAGATACAGAGTAAAGCTCCCTCTACACTGTCCCCATCAAACACTCCCAGAACAGGTACAGCACGGGGTTAGATACAGGGTAAAGCTCCCTCTACACTGTCCCCATCAAACACTTCCAGGGCAGGTACAGCACGGGGTTAGATACAGAGTAAAGCTCCTTCTACACTGTCTCCCTCAAACACTCCCAGGGCAGGTACAGCACGGGGTTAGATACAGAGTAAAGCTCCCTCTACACTGTCCTCATCAAACACTCCCAGGACAGGTACAGCACGGGGTTAGATACAGAGTAAAGCTCCCTGTACACTGTCCCCATCAAACTCTCCTAGGATAGATACAGCACAGGGTTACAACTGCCCACAAAATAGCAATGAGCAAGCGCAATGGGATGCTGTGAAGATAGATTGATTTACATTGCATATTTTCACAACTTCAGAATATTCCAAATCACTTTTGGCCAATTAAGTACTTTTTTGAACTGAAGTCATGGATGTAATGGAGTAACTTAGCAGCCAACCTGTGCACAGCAACTCCCACGAATGGCAACATGATAATGACTGTGTCAACAAATAGCAACTTCAGTCCTTCATATACATTCAGCTAGACTATTGAGGGATATTGAGGGATAAATATAGAATAGGACAGCAGGAGAACTCACAGCACTCCTTCAAATCGTCCACCGGAGGAGGCACACAGTGCTTTTGTTTAATGTCTCACCTAAAATGGTGTTATCTCTGACAGCGCAGCACTCCCTCGGTCGGTTCTACATTGGGACTACCCAGCCTTCATTATGTGCTTGACCATCTGGAATGGGACTTGAGCCCAGAACTTCCTGTCTCAGAGGCAGGAGTGTTACCCACTGAGCCAGGGCCAACACTGGAGGGAGTGTCTTTACCTGATGGCGCACCATCTCCATTCAAGGCATCATCAGGTGGAAGATAAGAAAATCCCAAAATAGAATTGCTTTAATAACAAATTGTTATGAAGTGTTAGTAAAAGCCTTGTTAAGAAGTACACAGCTGTGTTTAGGTTGCTGAGTGACGTGCAGCAGCTGTTTGTTGGGCATTGCTGACGTGGTTTCTGATCTGAAGGGACTGAGTGGTTGACAGGAAGTGCTGAGAATGGGGGTGGGGGTGGTCACTGATCACAGCGATGCTCATATCCCAACATAATTTTAAACGTGGGCTTCGGAGTGTTGACGATCCGTGATCTGCTAAACCTGCTATATCGTTGTAGGAGTCCTAATTCAGGGCTAGGTCCTAACACCTAGAGTCATCTTTAGCTCAGTGGGTAGCTCTCTCATCTCAGAGTCAGGAGGTTGTGAGTTCAAAATCTCCAGTACAGGACTGAGGGAGTGCTGCACTGCTGGAGGCGCTGTCATTCGGCTGAGAGGATAAAACAAAGCCTCTCACTTAGATGTAAAAGATCCCATGTCAGAGAGCTGTGAGAGTTCTCCCCGCTGCCTTTGTCAATACTTATCCCTCAGTCAACATCACTTAAAGCAGATTACCTGGACCTTGATGTGTGTAAATAAAACAACACATGTTCTGCTTAGTGTTTTAGGGATTGCTAAGGATGTGAAAGATGCTATTTAAATGCTAGTTCCCAGGAAGACCAGGAACTTGATCCCGAGGTCATTTTGAATAATTAATCTCAGCATCTCTAACTGAGGGAGAGGAAACCCCAGCAGTGCTGCAGTCTGGAACACTGTTCATTCTCTCCCCAGCCATGCGGCTCAGTGAATGGGAGCTGGGCCCACACTAGTGTTGCTGTGTAACTGGCCCCAGAACACAAGCCTGATGCCCCTGCTGCAGTGCCACCGCTGGCAGATGGGTGCAATTACAGTGTGACGAGTTTAAATAGGCATTTTCTATTCTAAAGTCAACATATATGTTTCCATTATAAATTCCTAGAATAATTAAGGACAGAAAAATGACTTTAAAATGTGCAGTGAGTTACAGTGATGTCCCCAAGACCAGTTATAACCTACCCTCTAACCCTGCACCATCTGAAGACCACACTTAGTCTGGTCTTAGTCTTCACATGTGCAATTCCATGGGTGAGCAGCCAGTTAGAACTGAATTTCTTAATCTTAAAACTAATTTTACTAATTAAGACAACAGGAATCCATCCGTAACTTTCAGAACGGGTGTTTGGAAGGTAAAACAGGCGGACAAATCCCCGGGGGGAGGAGTGGTGGGCAGGGGAAGGGTGGATTTCTTGTACACTATCTGCCGCATCATAAAAGTTTATAGCCCAGAGGAGGGACTTTACCCAGTGAGTCTGTGTTGATCCTTTATGAGCACAGTGCAAAACTAGTCCCAACACACACCCAACACAATTCTGATTCCAACTCCAAGGAAGTTCCCTCATCTGTCGCACTCAGTGCCACTTTATCATTTCTCTGGGTCTCTTCGTCAGCAGTGTGAGAAATGAAACAACCATTTTCTCTTTGAAACACAAGTTTTGAAAAGTGTTTTAGGAACAATGCAAACTTGCATTTATATAACGCCTTTAATGTAGTAAAAGTAAGGGTGCTTCACAGCTACATTATCAGATTGACCCAATGAAGGAGATATATGGAGGGATGACAAAAAGCTGCTCAAAAGACCAGAAAGAAAATCTCTCAGTCCCTTAGGGGGTGAAACTGGAGGATTATTAATGGGAAACAGGGAAATGGCAGTGACATTGAACAAATGTTTTCTGCGTGTCTTCACAGTAAAAGACACTAAAAGCAACCCAATAATTGTAGAAAATCAAGAGGGAGGAGGGAACTCAAAACAACCATGATCACTAGAGAAAAGGTATAAGGGAAACTAATGGCACTAAAGGCTGACGAGTCCCCAGGACCTGATGGCCTGCATCCCAGGGTCTTAAAAGAAGTGGCTGCAGAGATAACGGATGTATTGGTTGTAATCTTCCAAAATTCCTTAGATTCTGGGAAGGTCCCAGTGGATAGACAAACCACAAATGCAATACCCCTATTCAAGAATGGAGGAAGACAGAAAGCAGGAAGCTATAGGCCAGTTAGTCTAATAGCTGTCATTAGGAAAATACTAGAACCCACTGTTAAGGAGGTAGTAGCAGGAAATTTAGAAAATCGTAATACAATCAGACAGAGTCAACATGGTTTGTGAAAGGGAAATTGTGTTTGACAGTTTTATTAGAGTTCTTTGAGGATGTAACAAGCAGGCTGGATAAAGGGGAACCAGTAGATGTTCTGTTTTTGGATTTCCAAAAAGGCTTTGATAAGGTGCCACATAAAAGGTTACGATACAAGATAAGAGTTCACGGTGTTGGGGGGTGAGATATTAGCATGGGTGGAGGATTGGTTCACTAGCGTGAAGCAGAGAGTCCGGATAAATGGATCACCTCCAGGTTTGTAAACTGTATCAAGTGGAGTGCACAAGGATCAGTGCTGGGGCCTCAACTATTTACAGTTCTATATTAATGACTTAGATGAAAGACCAACTGTATTATAGCCAAATTTGTTGAAGATACAAAGATAGGTAGAAAAGCAAGTTGTGAGGAGGATACAAAGAGTCTGCAAAGGGATGTAGATAGGTTAAGTGAATGGGCAAAAAGTTGCCAGATGGAGTATGATGTGGGAAAATGGGGTTGTCCATCTTGGCAGGAAGAATAGGAAAACAGAATATTATTTAAATGGAGAGAGGCTAAAGGGTGCTGCAGTACAGAGGGATCCGGGTGTCCTTGAACATGAATCATTAAAAGTTAGCATGCAGCTACAGCAAGTAATCAGGAAGGCAAATGGAATGTTGGCCTTTATTGCAAGGGGGATGGAGTATAAAAGTAGGGAAGTCTTGTCACAACTGTACAGGGCATTTGTGAGACCACACCTGTGCACAGATTTGGTTTCCTTAGTTAAGAAGGGATATACTTGCATTGGAAGTTGTTCAGAGAAGGTTCACTCGCTGATTCCTGGGGTAAAGGGGTTGTCTTATGAGGAAAGGTTAGCAGCTTGGACCTGTACCCATTGGAGTTTAGAAGAATGAGGGGTGATCTTATTGAAACATATAAGATCCTGAAGGGACTTCACCTGGTGGATACTGAGAGGATGTTAGAATCTAGAACGAGGGGGCACAGTTTAAAAATAAGGGATTTCCCATTTAAGATGGAGATGAGGAGGAATTTCTTCTCTGAGGGCCCTTAGTCTGTGGAACTCTCTTCCGCAGAGAGTAGTAGAGACTGAACCATTGAATATATTCGAGTCTGAGTTAGACAGATTTCTGACCTACAAGGGAGTTAATGGTTATGGGGAACAAACAGGAAAGTGGAGTTAAGGATAAAGTCAGATCAGCCACGATCTTACTGAGTGGAGGAGTAGGTTCAAGGCACTGCACCCGCTCCTATTTCTTATGATTTTATTAAAAATGACATTAAATCCTATAACCTTCAGCACAGAAGGAGGCCATTCAGCCCATCGTGCCTGTGCTTGCTCTTTGAAGCAGCTATTCTGTTAGTCCCCTGCTGTGTAAGTGTTTCATTTCAAGTATTAGTGCATCCCCCTCTTCTTCACCCACCATTGGTAGCTGTGCCTTCAGCTGCCTGGGCCCTAAACTCTGGGGTTCTCTCCCTAAACCTCTCCACCTCTCTTTGTCCTCCTTTGAGTAGAATCAGTCTTTTTAAACAAGTGTTTGATCACCTGTCTTAATATCTCCTCCTCCACTGGCTCTCAGTGTCAGTTTTACATCTGATTGCATTCCTGTGAAATGCTTTGGGATATGAAAGGTGCTATATCAATTCAAGTTGTTGCGTCTGAGGGCAGCATTGCGGGTTCACTTGCTTATTTCTTTTGCCCCTTCCCCTGCTCCTCCTCTCCCCTGGGGCATGTTTCAGAGGCTCTGTCACTGGCTCGGGAACATGTTTTTAATATGTTTTGCATGAGGAGATTGAAATCAGAATGATGCGGGGACTGACGCAACACTGAGCCACTAGATTTGTTTTTATGCTGATCTTACCCCGAGACCTGTTTACACAGTTAACAGAGAGCAGCCAGCTCCTTCATTGTTCAAAATAAAGAGTAAAGCCTCAGTTGTGACTCAGTGCTAATCTCTGTCTGTGTCTCTGTCATGCCCCTGGGTCAGAAGGTTGTGGGCTCAAGTTCCAATGCACAGACTTGAGCATGTAGCTCAGACTGAAACTCCATTGCAGTACCAAGGGAGTGCTGCACTGTCAGAGGAGCCATCTTTCAGATGTGACATTAAACTGAGGAGCAAACTGTTCTCTGGGGTGGATGTAAAAACCCCTTGGTACTAGTTTGAAGACGAGCAGGGGAGTTCCCCCCACTGTCCTGGCCAATATTTCTCCCTCAGCCAATGCATAAATGAAATGTCTCTATTGTTGATAAGAAACTATTACATCTCTAACTTCTTGCAGCTCTGGCGAAAGGTCATTGACTCGAAACGTTAACTCTGTTTCTCTCTCCACGATTGCTGTCTGACCTGCTCAGTTTCCCCAGAATTTTCTGTTTTTATTTTAGATTTCCAGCATCCACAGTATTTTATTTCTATACTATTTATATTGTCAGGGAGTGAGTGGGCTTGTTGACAAGGGTCACCACTTATTGCCCATCCCTGGTTGGATACAACTGAGGACTTTGCTGGATCCTTCAGAGGGCAGTTAAGAATCAGTCATGTTGATGTGGGTCTGGGGTGACAGACAGGTACAGAGGGATGGGTAATTAATTCATGCCTTGCCAGTGACACCCGCATCCTGAGAATGAATAATAAAATGAGCCAGGTCTGTGGATCACTAGTCGAGCTGATCTAACCACTCGAATACCCGTATGTCACTGGCATATCTTTACAGACGGTTCCCAGTGGAGACAGACAGAGGATTCTAAGAGTGTGCAGGGACAAGAGGGCCTGGATTTTCAATCGTGGGTCGGGGACCGGAAATGGGGCTTTTTCTGGGTCCCGACTCCGCACGACCTGCTTTAGACTTGCCCACCGCAATTTTCAATGCTCCGTCCAATTAAAGGCCAGGGAGGGGGGGCTCATCATCCAATCAGTGACAGCGGTGGGGGCAGGACTCCTGATGCTGGAGGGCCAATGGGAAGCTGTGCTCCAAGCCATTGTGGATTGGGAATTCTAGCGGGCAGCAGTCCAGAGCCTGTGTAGAATTCTGATTGGTCCCAGTGTGCTGCCCACTGCTGGCAGGCGTCTGTGGGTCTGACCAGCAGCTGCCCGCAGGCCAGGAACGCGGCCAGCAGCAGCAGCCCTGCCCACGTCGGATCCTGACCCCCGACCAGTTTTACCAACCCGGCCCAGCTCACTGAAGCTGGCGCGATGTAGTGAGAGAGCAGCTAGCCAAGCATATGGGACCGTGGCCTTCATGAGCAGAGGCAATGAGTACAAGAGCAGGGAAGCCATGCTGAAATTTTATAAAGCTCTGGTTAGGCCACAAATGGAGTGTTCTGTCCAGTTCTGGTCACCAGACTTTAGGAAGGATGAGCGGCTCCTTGAGAGGGTGCGGAGGAGATTTACCAGGATGGTTCCAGGGATGTGGGATTTTGGCGACAAGGTTGGGCTGGAGCAGCTGGGGTTGTTCTCCTTGGAGCAGAGGAGATTGAGGGGGGATTTGGCAGAGGTTTAGACAGGTTTAGGTTAGGTTCCAATTCACTAATTGTACAAGGACTAGGGGGGGGGGACAGGTTTAAGGTTTGGGGTGAGAGATATGGGGGGTTGGGGGTGTGTGGGGGAAGAACAGTTTTAAGCAGTGAGTGGTAATGACCCGGAACTCGCTGCCCACGATGGGGGTGGAAGCCGAGATGATGAATGATTTCAAAAGGGAATTGGGACGGGCAGCTGAGGGGAAAAAGGGACAGAGTACGGGGAATGGGGCTGACTGGATTGCTCTACAAAGAGCTGGCATGGACTCGATGGGCCAAATGGCCACCTCCTGAGCTGCTAAGGACTCCTATGAAGGTTTTGACTCCTCTGTTACCTGGTCATTAATGCAGAAGACAGGAGGCTGGACTGTGATAAAATATTGCAGCTAAAGCCAGTGTGTGGGGAGCAGCCAGCAAACGCTGAATGGAGTTGTTCAGGGAGGTGAAGATGCTCCTTTCCCCAGCCTGAGCGGGAGTTTGAGTAGGAGCTGCTGATTGGCCTGTGATGAAAACTGGGAGGTAGCTGGTGGTTCCCGAGGGGAGGTGACTGTTCCCATTCAGTCACAGCCAAATCACGGTAGTGGACGAAATGGGAATTCTCGGAGCTATTTTCAAAATCCTGCTGGGAGTGTGAGACTGGCACAGCCAGAATCTGAAATCCCAAATGGAAATATTTGCATTATTGCTTAGTTGCAGAGAGGGAGAGGGCAGGGAGGGGGTGTAGGGATAGAGTGAGGGCAGGGGACTGGAGAGCAGGGAAGAGGGTGAGAGGGATGATGACGGAGAAAGAGGGAGGGTGAAGGGTAGGGTAAAGCTCCCTCTACACTGTCCCCATCAAACACTCCCAGGACAGGTACAGCACGGGGTTAGATACAGAGTAAAGCTCCCTCTACACTGTCCCCATCAAACACTCCCAGGGCAGGTACAGCACGGGGTTAAATTTCCATTTACCTATCTACAATGTGTCTTAACGTTGTGTTACTGTGTCATTGTGTTATTACCGGGACCCATGCATCACCCTGACTGAATGAGGTTGCTGTTGATTGGGAGATGTGTTGCTCTGGGTTTTGGTTCAGTTATGACTGGATGGAGTTTGCCTCAACATTGCTTTACTGTGAACTGAACAGAGAGTGAAAGGATAGAGAGAGAGGCTTTCATTACAGTCACCTGGATTTGAGCCCAGACCCAACACTGAGCAGTCAGTGTTGTTCGAGACTCCGCCCACACATTCAGTCATTGTTTCTTTCGTTACTGAGTTTAATGGTGAAACGCTTGGCTTTTCAGAGAAGGCCACAATTGGAACACTGAAAACTGCCGACTGGGCTCAATTCAACCACATTTGTGACGTTATCAACTCCACCGAGGATGGGTGAGTTCATGGGGCAGGAGGAAGGGACATGGAGTGGGGGAGGGATGGAGGCTGGGGTACACGACTGGACTACACTGGGATTGAGGGGTACAGGGAGTGAGTACACTGGGATTGAGGGGTACAGGGAGTGAGTACACTGGGATTGAGGGGTACAGGGAGCGAGTACACTGGGATTGAGGGGTACATGGAGCGAGTACACTGGGATTGAGGGGTACAGGGATAGAGTACACTGGGATTGAGGGGTACAGGGGGTGAGTACACTGGGATTGAGGGGTACAGGAAGTGAGTACACTGGGATTGAGGGGTACAGGGAGTGAGTACACTGGGATTGAGGGGTACAGGGAGTGAGTACACTGGGATTGAGGGGTACAGAGAGTGAGTACACTGGGATTGAGGGGTACAGGGAGCGAGTACACTGGGATTGAGGGGTACAGGGAGTGAGTACACTGGGATTGAGGGGTACAGGGAGTGAGTACACTGGGATTGAGGGGTACAGGGAGTGAGTACACTGGGATTGAGGGGTACAGGGAGGGAGTACACTGGGATTGAGGGATATGGGGGAAGTAGCCTGGATTTTCTCCCTCTGCCTCCATTCTGAGCCTCTGGGTCTGCATTTGTTTCCCAGCCATGGATTAATTGCTGATTATTGAAGGAGTTTCAAATTTCATCATTTACAATACACACAGTGTCAGATTGCTGGTCAGATATGTGTGTGTGTTTCAGTTTGTGAGGGAGAGAGGGCGTGCGTGAGGGAGAGAGGGCGTGCGTGAGGGAGAGAGGGCGTGCATGATTGTGTGAATGTTAGGGAGAGTGTCTATGAGCGTGTGTACTTGAGAGTGAATGTGTGTGTGTGAGGGAGAGAGTGTGTGCGTGTGAGGGAGAGAGTGTGCGCGTGTGAGGGAGAGAGTGTGCGCGTGTGAGGGAGAGACAGTGCGCGTGTGAGGGAGAGAGTGTGCGCATGTGAGGGAGAGAGTGTGCGCGTGTGAGGGCGAGAGTGCGCGCGTGAGGGAGAGTGTGCGCGCGTGAGGGAGAGAGTGTGCGCGCGTGAGGGCGAGCGTGTGCGCGCGTGAGGGCGAGCGTGTGCGCGCGTGAGGGCGAGCGTGTGCGCGCGTGTGAGGGCGAGCGTGTGCGCGCGTGTGAGGGAGAGCGTGTGCGCGCGTGTGAGGGAGAGCGTGTGCGCGCGTGTGAGGGAGAGCGTGTGCGCGCGTGTGAGGGAGAGCGTGTGCGCGCGTGTGAGGGAGAGCGTGTGCGCGCGTGTGAGGGAGAGCGTGTGCGCGTGTGTGTGCCTGAGGGAGGGAGGGAGTGTGTGCCTGAAGGAGGGAGAGTGTGCCTGAAGGAGGGAGAGTGTGCCTGAGGGAGGGAGAGTGTGCCTGAGGGAGGGAGCGTGTGTGTCCCTGAGGGAGGGAGGGGGGGAGGGAGGGAGAGTGTGCCTGAGGGAGGGAGAGAGCGTGTCCCTGAGGGAGGGAGGGAGAGAGAGTGTGCCTGAGGGAGGGAGAGAGCGCGTGCATGAGGGAGGGAGTGTGAGGGAGAGTGTCTATGAGAGTGTATGAGGGAGAGTATGTGTGTGTGAAAGAGTGTGTGAGAGTGCGTGAGAGAGAGAATGAGAGTGTGTGAGGGAGAGAGTGAGTGAGATGTGTGAGAGAGAGTGTGAGAGCACGTGAGGGAGAGCTCGCGTGAGGGAGAGCGCGCGTGAGGGAGAGCGCGCGTGAGGGAGAGGGCGCGCGTGAGGGAGAGGGCACGCGTGAGGGAGAGGGCGCGCGTGAGGGAGAGAGCGTGCGAGGGAGAGAGCGCGCGCGAGGGAGAGAGCGCACGAGGGAGAGAGCGCGCGAGGGAGAGAGCGCGAGGGAGAGAGCGCGCGAGGGAGAGCGCGCGAGGGAGAGCACGCGAGGGAGCGAGCGCGCGAGGGAGAGAGAGCGCACGAGGGAGAGAGCGCGCGAGGGAGAGAGCGCGCGAGGTGGTGGGTGAGAGTAGCTGGGTGTGATAATGTTTGTTTCTTTGACCCTAGGCCAAAGGACACAGTTAAAGCTTTAAAGAAAAGAATTGCAGGAAACCGGAATTACCAGGAGGTCCGACTGAGCCTGTCTGTGAGTACAGGTCCCAAAGCACCTGCTCCTTGCTTGCTTACTCTCTATCCCCCTCCGCCCCCTCACCCTCACCCTCACCCTGCCTGTGCTGATCCGTTTGACACTCACCCTTCCTGCTCTGCCCTGACACAATTGACAGCTTTGATCGCAATGACATTCAGCTCTTCCCTGTGAAACATATGGTGATCACCCAGGATGACATCCCCTCCCTACCTCTGTAACTCCCTCCAGCCCTACAATCCTCCGAGATCTCTGCAATCCACTCATTCTGGCCTCTTGAGCATTCCCGATTTTAGTCGCTCCACCATTGGCGGCCGTGTCTTCAGCCAGCTGGACCCTAAGCTCTGGGGTTCCCTGCCTCACCCTCCCCCTGTCGCTCTCTTCCTCTGAGCTGCTCCTCTAATCTTCCTCTTTGACCAAGCTTTTGGTTGCCTGTCCCAATAGCTCCTAATGTAGTTTCGTGTCAGACTTGCTGGATAATTGAGCCTGTGAAGTGCACTACGCCGCTAAATAAATGCAGTTTGTTGTGTTGCATTGCCTGGAATGTCGGCCATTCCCTCAGAGTCCCAGTTTAGAGGTGTAGTGGTCACTGTGAGTTACAGTGTGGGAGACGCGCTCATTGTGGAGGTTTGAGGATGGACACGGGCTGGGTGGTGAAATGGGCAGAAACCTGGTGCATGGAGTTCAGAGTGGAGAAGTTTGAAGTGATGCACTTTAAGGGGGTTAATATAGACAGAGAATGGCACAATTCTGTAAAGTGTAGGTGGACAGAGAGGCCTAGAATACACAACCCCTTAAAGGTGGCATAACAAGATGATGAGGCAATTTAAAAAATAGCTTATGGGTTAATTGGGTTTACAAATGGAGGAATGAGGTATAAAAACAGATCATGCTAAAGTGTTATAAATCGCTGGTTAGGTCACGGCTACAGTATTGTAGACAGCGCTGGGCCCCACACACCAGAAAAGGGGTAAAGGGTTTAGAAAGGGTCCTGAGTAGTTTTACCAGGATGTTACCAGGGATAAGAGATTCCAGTCCTGAGGAAAGATTGGAAACACTGGGGATTGTTCTGCGCGGCGCAGAGAAAGTTAAGAAGGTCACCTGATAGACGATGGAAGGTTCAGGCAGAATCAGTAAAACTGTTCCCTCTGGTGAGTGGGTCTATAATCAGAGTCATTAAATCAAAATCACTGTCAAAAGATTGAGAGGGGAGATGGGGAGAAATCACTTCACTGAGTCATTGGGATCGGGAACACGCGACCTTGAAAAGGATGGAAGCTGATTCCCAAAATAATTGGAAAAGTGCGTTGGACAGGACCTTGAGGCTGAAGAGTTTACAGGGTTACAGGGTCCATTCTATAATAAGCAGAGATGCGGAACTGAGCGTGACTGTCCTTCCAAAGAGCCAGTACAGGGTTGGAATGACAGGTGAGGAATGGCCTCATTCTGTGCTCTCACTAAATTCTGTGAGGCACTGGGCAGGCTGGGGCCAGACCCAGTTTTCAGGGGTGGGGGGTCCCATCCTGACAATACTCACTGAGATCCCTGTGGTTGTGGGGGTAGGCGGGGGCGAGCGGTGAGGTTTAGGTGGAGAATATGGAAGAGAGCTCTGCTCTCACTCTGTGAGGAAGCCCCTATAATCTGTCTCAGTGTCAGTCTGCTGGTGATGGGATATCCTCTGGAATTTGAAAGTTGCCCATAATCTACATAACCGGAGTTAGCTAAGCGTTGCGAGAGGAATCAAGGACAGAGCTGGTCACCCAGAGGCTAAGACACTAGAACAGCTGGTAGAATCTTGCCCAGTCTCACTCTCTGTGTATTATATTGGTGAGCTTGCAGGCAGGTTGGGTGGGGGGAGGTGTGTGTATTAATGTTAAACTGCTCGCTCCCTCTCTCTGTGCTGAAGGTGAAGAATCTCGGCAGTTGATTTATTCTGTCCTGTGGATGTGTGTTTTTTTTTGTGTGGTTTGACCAGCTTATCGAGAACTGCATGAGGAACTGTGGCCCAAGGTTCTGCTCGCTGATTGTCAGGAAGGATTTTGTTAAGGATGTACTGGCCAAGATGCTGAAACCAAAGTACAATGCGCCCATCGACATCCAGAACCACATCCTCGGTCTCATTCAGGTAAGAGCGACCTCCTTCAGAATCACTCCGCCATTGGCGGCCGTGCCTTCAGCTGCCTGGGCCCTAAACTCTGGAATTCCCTCCCTGCCTCTCTTTCCTCCTTTAAGACGCTCCTTAAAACCTACCTTTTTGACCAAGATTTTGTTCACCTGTCCTAATGGGCTGGGTTTCCAAGGTTGATCGTTCTGATGTAAGCCTCGAATCCGGGTTGGGAACCTGGAATTGGCCATTGTGGGGACAGCGGGTGAGATTTTCCAGAAGCTGCCTCCAAGATCTCCGTCCAGTTAAGGACGGTGGGTGGACTGGGGAAGCGGTAGGTCCCATAGGAGGTTCCGCAGCCGTATCTGGCTGGCAGCTCCACCGGGGAGAGGCGGCACTGCTGAGGCAGGTAGGTGAGCGTGAGGATGTTTTCCGATGGACGCCTCTGAATGTAGCATTGAGGAGGCCCACAGCAAGCGGGGGTGGTGTGGGGGGGGTGGGGGGGGTTTGGAGGGGGTAGCCCCACCCTGGTGGGCTGGATTTGGCTACAGAAGCAGCGTTTATTGTAGCATGCCGTCTCCGAGTCCGATGACCATCTCTGGAGAGCTGACGGGCTCCACACACGGTGGGAAGGTCCGGCCTCCATTGGAAAAGGCTGTTAATTTGGCCTTCGAGTGGCGTGATTGGCTGCCCCGCCTGGTCAGCTGACCTTGTGCCTATCCACCCGCCCAGTGCCAAGTTCCCAGCTGCTGCCAGCAGGGTCACCAGCCAGGGGACCTCCACCCAATGTCTCCTTAATGTGTTCTGATGAGGAGTCATTCGGACTCGAAAGGTTAACTGTGTCCCTCTCTGCAGATGCTGTCAGACCTGCCCAGTTTTTCCAGCTATTTTTGTTTTTGTTCCAATGTCTCCTTATTCAGCTCGGTGTTAAATTTAATTTGATAACACTCCTGAGGGGCCTATTGGGGTATTTTATTATGTTCAATGTGATTTAAATGTTAAATTTGCTATGTGATTCTTACTATCCAGCAAATCGATTTGGGACCCGGTCTCCCCATCACATGTTACACATCAAATCTCTGGGAATCTGTGTCGCTGTCTCCAGGGAATGATCACTGTTTGATGCTGGCACCTAGTCTCTGACCAGCTGTGTTCACCACTTCTATCGTTTTAAGAAAGATTCCATGCCCTGAACACTGAAGTGAATCAATAGGTTAATCACCCCCCTTGCTAGGCCCCAAGTCCACCGGAATGGGTGACTGAGTGGCCCTGCCTATAGCCTTTGCCCCTGAGGAGTTCTCCTGACAGGTCTCCCTGCTCACTGTGCTCACTACCACAGGGTGAGGAGGTCAGAGCAAGGAAAAGTCTTTTTTTTATTCGTTCATGGGATATGGGCATCGCTGGCTGGGCCAGCATTTATTGCCCATCCCTAATTGCCCTGGAGAAGGTGGTGGTGAGCTGCCTTCTTGAACCACTGCAGTTCATGTGGTGTAGGTACACCCACAGTGCTGTTAGGGAGGGAGTTCCAGGATTTTGACCCAGTGACAGTGAAGGAATGGCGAAATATTTCCAAGTCAGGATGGTGGATGACTTGGAGGGGAACTTGCAGGTGGTGTGCCCATGTGTCTGTTGCCCTTGTCCTTGTAGACGGTAGTGGTCATGGGTTTGGAAGGTGCTGTCTAAGGAGCCTTAATGAATTCCTGCAGTGCATCTTGTAGATGGTACACACACTGCTGCTACTGTGCGTCGGTGGTGGAGGGAGTGAATGTTTGTGGATATGGTGCCAATCAAGTGGGCTGCTTTGTCCTGGATGCTGTTGAGCTTCTTGAATGTTGTTCGAGCTGCACTCATCCAGGCAAGTGGGGAGTATTCCATCACACTCCTGACTTGTGCCGTGTTGATGGCGAACAGGCTTTGGGGAGTGAGGAGGTGAGTTACTCGCTGTGGGATTCCTAGCCTCTGACCTGCTCTTGTAGCCACAGTATTTATATGGTTGTTGAAGGGTCATGAGGACTCGAAACGTCAACTCTTTTCTTCTCCGCCGATGCTGCCAGACCTGCTGAGTTTTTCCAGGTAATTCTGTTTTTTGTTTTATATGGTTAGTCCAGTTCAGCTTTTGGTCAATGGTAACCCCCAGGATGTTGATAATGGGGGATTCAGCGATGGTAATGCCATCGAATGTAAAGGAGCGATGGTTAGACTCTCTTGTTGGAGATGGTCACTGCCTGGCACTTAGGGGCAGAGGTTAGAGTGAGGGGGTGGGGTGGATGGAAAGGCTGTGACAAGGGTCAGGGTGGAGAGGTTGGGGAGTGAATGTCGTGGCAAGGATCAAGGTGGAGTGGTCAGAGAGGGGAGGTCGTGCTGGGAGTCAGGGTGAAAAGATTGGGGAGGATTGGTCATTGCGTGGGTCAGGGTGGAGAGGTCGTGGTGAAGGTCAAGGTGGAGAGGTCAGAAAGAGGAGTTTGTGGAGAGGGTCAGGGTGGAGAGGTCGTGGTGAAGGTTATGATGGAGAGGTCAGGGATGGGAGTTCATTGTGGGGTCAGTGTAGAGAATTCAGGGAGGGGAGGTTGTGACCTGGTCAGGGTGGATAGATTGGGGAGGGGAGGCTGCGGCAAGGGTCAGGGTGGAGAAGTCAGAAAGGGGAGGTTGTGGTGGGGGTCAGGGTGATCTGGCCAGATTCTTGACCTAAAGTGTCTCCCCTGGTCTGTGTTGCAGGTATGGGCAACTGCCCATCAAAGACCAGTCGACATGAGCGACGTGCAGGAACTCTACATGGAGATGAAACGGAAAGGGTTAATATTCCCAACTCCAGATGAGGAATCCACTGGTTCCTGGAAAAACGTAAGTGTTAAAACCAGTGGGAAGTGATCAGGGAGAACCAACATGGATTCAGGAACATTTAGACAATTCTCACTAACCAAGCTGAATTCTTTAAAAAGTCGCTAACATGGAACTTGCAATGGGAGGGGGAGGATCCAGTTGTCATGGTCCATGTGGGTACCAACGACATAAGCAGGACAAGGAAGGAGGTTCTGCACAAGTCAGTATGAGAAGCTAGGTACCAAATTAAGAAGCAGAATCTCAAAGGTAATAATCTCTGGATAATTGGCAAATAAGATTAGAGATGAACATGTGACTCAAAGACTGGGGTGGGAGAAGTGGGTTCCAGTTCGTGGGGCACTGGCACCAATACTGGGGAAAGTGGGAGCTGTACCTTTGGGACGATCCACATCTGAACTGTGCTGGGACGAGTGTTCTTGTGAATCTCATATCTAGAGAAGTAGAGAGGGCTTTAAATTAAACAAGATGGGGTGAGGGATCAAGCTTGGGTAAATGTGGCAAATCAAGGGGTAGATTCAAGGCAAGAGGCCATAATAGTAATATGGGAAACGAATAGCAGGAAGGGACAGAGAGATAAAACCTAAGAATAAACCAATGGTCAAGACTAGATGTCACAAAGATAACAAGAAGACAAAACTAAAGGCTCTGTATCTGAGTGCGCATAGCATTCATAACATAGTAAATGAATTGATAGCCCACATTGAGGAAAATAAATATGATCTGATAGCCATTATGGAGATGTGGCTGCAGGGAAGTGAAGACATGGTGGCGAAATTTGCAGGTGACACAAAGACAGGTAGGAAAGTATGTTGTGAAGAGGACATGAGGAGGTTGCAGATGGAGATAGATAGGTTCAGTGAGTGGGCAAAAATCTGGCAGATGAAGTATAATGTAGGAAAATGTGAAATTGTTCACTTTGGCAGGAAGAATAAAAAAATCAGAGTATTACTTAAACAGAGAACGGCTGCAGAATTCTGAGGTGCAGAGGGATCTGGGTGTTCTAGTGCATGAGTCACAAAAAGTTAGTATGCAGTTTCATAAAGACATTGATAGACTCAATGAGTGTATAGCTGAGGTAAATGAAGTCCAGTGCAAGGCAATACAAGATCATTCACTTTGGATCTGAGGAAATATTCTTGTTAGTCCATGTAGAGTAGATATTATCCAATTAATCTCACTCTTCCTCTCTTGCCTCACAACCTCCTAATTTCTCCTTTTCATACATTTACCCAGATCCTCTTTTGAAAGTTATTATTGAATCTGCTTCTACCACCCTTTCAGACAGCGCGTTCCAGATCACAACAACTCACGGCATAAAGACCTTCTTCATGGGATCTCGGGCTTAAGGTCAATTACCTTTGGCCACTGACCCTCCTGTCTCTGCTAATTTACCCCATCAAAGGCAGTCATGATTTTGAACACCTCCATCACCCCTCAAATCTCTTCTTAACCTTTGACACCTTGACCCAATTGACCTGTTGCAGATCAATGCCAATTCCAGTCTAACCAGCTGCTATTGGCCAGTTCTTGTTGACACTCACTCTGCAATTCTGCTCCCTTGTCCTGACCATTCTTACACTTGGAATCGGTGTCTCCCCTTTCGGAGAAAAAGTCCAGGAGTTCATTGGCTCCGCCTCATTGTTCACCAGTATTCTGGGCACCTTGGGGTTCTGAGGAAGAGAGAGAACGAGAGACTGTGCACACACTGGGGTCAGAGAGAGAGCTGGCGTCTGAGGGAGAGAGAGTGCTGGGGGTTGGTAGTAAAGACAGAGAGAGAGTGCATGCCCAGAGGCTGAAGAGAGATGGAAATAGGGGGTCCCATTCTGTCATTGTTATATCTTTATTGTGTTTTCAGGGTATGATTATTGCCACGCATTATGGTAACACTCCAACCGCATCCATATCGACATCTTCTGTCTCTTCTTCAGCAACCTCTCTCACTCCTCATCCCAGGAACATGGTCACACTAGTCCCGGAGCAGGTAAAGCAGTGTGAAATCAGAAGGAGCGAGGCTGTGAAGTGTAACAATGAGGTGCCACAGTCTCTCTGCATCTCAAAATATCCACTGTCGACAGGCTGCAGCCTAGGAGGAGGTGGAATGGGCTCTGCCCCTCAGGATGGGGCCTGCCCCCAGTGTCCGTCCCTCAGGATGGGGCCTGATCCCAGTGTCCGTTCCTCAGGATGGGGCCTGCTCCCAGTGTCTGCCCCTCAGGATGGGGCCTGTCCCGGTGTCTGCCCCTCAGGATGGGGCCTGATCCCAGTATCCGTTCCTCAGGATGGGGCCTGCTCCCGGTGTCCATTCCTCAGGATGGGGCCTGCTCCCGGTGTCTGCCCCTCAGGATGGGACCTGCCCCTGGTGTCTGCCCCTCAGGATGGGGCCTGCCCCCGGTGTCTGCCCCTCAGGATGGGGCCTGCTCCCGGCGTCTGCCCCTCAAAATGGCGCCTGCTCCCGGTGTCTGCCCCTCAGGATGGGGCCTGCTCCCGGTGTCTGCCCCTCAGGATGGGGCCTGCTCCCGGTGTCTGCCCCTCAGGATGGGGCCCGCTCCCGGTGTCTGCCCCTCAGGATGGGGCCTGCTCCCGGTGTCTGCCCCTCAGGATGGGGCCTGCTCCTGGTGTCTGCCCCTCAGGATGGGGCCTGATCCCAGTGTCCGTTCCTCAGGATGGGGCCTGTGTGGATTCCCGGATGGAACTCGTGTTGCTCAGGGAAACGTCAGTCGGAGTTTCCTGGGAAATTGGCTGGTGATGTGTGGAACTCTGTGGCCGTACCCCTCCCCACCCCCCTCCCCTCCCCTCCCCACCCCCCTCCCCTCCCCTCCCCTCCCTCCCCTCGCCTCCCCTCCCTCCCCTCGCCTCACCTCCCCTCGCCTCCCCTCCCCTCCCCTCGCTTCTCCTCCCCTCCCCTCACCTCCCCTCCCCTCCCCTCCCCTCGCCTCCCCTCCCCTCCCTTCGCTTCCCCTCCCCTCATTTCCCCTCGCCTCCCCTCACCTCCCCTCCCCTCCCCTCGCTTCCCCTCGCCTCCCCTCGCCTCGCCTCCCCTCGCCTCCCCTCGCTTCCCCTCCCCTCACCTCCCCTCGCCTCCCCTCCCCTCGCCTCCCCTCCCCTCCCCTCCCCTCGCTTCCCCTCCCCTCGTTTCCCCTCACCTCCCCTCGCCTCGCCTCCCCTCACCTCACCTCCCCTCCCCTCGCCTCGCCTCGCCTCCCCTCCCCTCCCCACCGCCCCCTCAACCCGTCAGTACGTTCAAACAGTGAGCATTACTCCCAGTTTACTCCAACGTGTTAACCTCAGTTTCCTATCCTCCTGCAGGTGGCCAAGCTGTACAGTGAGCTGGACATGGTGACGATGAACACTCTGGTTATGTCAGCCATCCTAACAGAGAATATCCCAGGTTCTGAGAATGCCGATGACATGGAGCTGTTACAGGTCGGCACTTGTCTCCGTGATTTGGGTCATTTTTATGCCGCAACTCAGCCATTTTAAAAATTCTCATCCTCCTTTTCAGGTCCCTCCCACGGCCTCACCCCTCCCTATCCCTGTAACCTCTTCCAGCTCTACAACCCTCTCGAAATGTCTGTGCTCCTCCATTTCTGGCCTCTCAAACATCGGCCAATTTCAACCACTCCACCATTAGAGGCCATGACTTCAGCTACCTGGGCCCCGAAGCTCTAGAACTCCCTCCCTAAACCTCTCGGCCACTCTCTTCTCCTTTAAGACGCTGCTTAAAACTGACCTCTTTGACCGAGCTTCGGTCACTTGTCCCGGTATCTCCTCGTGTATCTTGGACATCAAACCCTGTGGTAATGCTCCAGTGAAGCTCCTTGGGATGGTTTATTTGTTATAATGTGTGGTTTATAAATGAGATTTGGTGAATCTTCTCCTCATTTCTGCTCCAATTGAGAATTCAAGAGAAAATTCTTTACCCAGAGACCAGGGAGTGGTTGAGGTGATCGGTATAGACACATTTAAGGGGGAGCCAGATATGAGGGAGGAAGTAATAGAAGGAAATGCCGAGAGGGCGAGATGAAGCACTGGATTGTACTCACACCACAGAAACAGGCCATTCGGCCCGACAGTGCTGGTGTTTGTACTTCACATGGGCCTCCTTCCCAACCTACTTCATCTCACCCTATCAAAGGAGAAATTTGCTGGACTGTATGGAAAGAGCGGTTGAGTGAGACAAATTGGAAAAGCGGTTTTTAAAAGTCATGATGGGCTCCTCTGTGCTGTATAATTCCCTGAGCCTAACCTAACATCACTACAACTGATTATCAGGTGGTTATCTCATTGCTGTTTGTGGGATCTTGCTGAGCACACATTGGCTGCAGGATGTGGTGGGGGGGTATCTGAGCTTTCAACAGCGACTAGACTTTAAATAAACAAGACTTCAAAAAAGAACCAGCACTTCACTGGCTGTGAAGAGCTTTGTGATGCCTGAAGTTACTATAAATGCCTCAGTCTTTCTTTCCCTGTGTAGAATGACGTGGTGACCTTCTCTCTCCCTGTGCTAGAGGTTGCAGCTGACCTGTCGAGAGATGCAGGAGAGGATCACGGTGCTACTGTTGGAAGTGGAGAACGAGGAGGTCATCAGCCATTTGATCAGGCAAACGATGAACTGAACAACACGTTTCTGCAGCATGAGAGGTGGGGGGTAGGGGGTTGGGGGTCGGGACGCTGGGGGTCGAGGGTTGGGGGTGGAGGGTTGGGGGTGGATGGCGGGGACTGGATGGTGGGGGGTGGGAGTTGGATGGGGGGGTGGATGGTAGGGGGTTGGGGGTGGATGATGGGGGGTGGATGGTGGGGGGGTGGATGGTGGGGGGTGGGGTGTTGGGGGTTGGGGGTGGATGGTGGGGGTGGGGGGATGGGGGTGGTGGTGGGGGGTGAGGGGATGGGGGTGGTGGTGGGGGGTTGGGGTGGGGCATTGGGGGTGGATTGTAGGTGGTGGGGGGTTGGGGATGGGGAGTTGGGGGTGGCGGGTTGGGGGTTTGGGTGTGGGGGGATGGGGGTGGGGGGTGTGGGGGTGGGGGGTACTGTAGCTGCCTGTCACATGGAGCCAATCACAGTGGCAGTTCAGGAGCCAATAGCCACATTGCTGGGTTTAAGTCAAAGTCGCCCCAACATCACTCAAAATCATCGCCCCTTAAAATCACCCTAGAATCTTAGAGATGTCCTCACTTGCTCCCCCATCCCCCCATCCCCCTCCCCCTCCCCCTGCCCCCTCCCCCTGCCCCCACCCCCTGCCCCCCTCCCCCTCCCCCTGCCCCCTCCCCCTGCCCCCTCCCCCTGCCCCCCTCCCCCTGCTCCCTGCCCCCTCCCCCCTGCCCTCCCGCTCCCCCCCCCGCCCCCCTCTCCTCCCTGTCCCCCTCCCCCTCCCCTCCCCCTCCCCCCATCCCCCTCTCCCTCCCCCTCCCCCCTGTCCCCCTCCCCCTCCCCCTCTCCGTCCCCCTCCCCCTCCCCCCATCCCTCTCCCCCTCCCCCCTATCCCTCTCCCCCTCCCCCCTATCCCTCTCCCCCTCCCCCTATCCCTCTCCCCCTCCCCCTTATCCCTCTCCCCCTCCCCCTATCCCTCTCCTTGCCCCCCACCCCCTCCCCATGCCCCTCCCCCCCTTCTCCCCTCCCCTCTCCCCCTTCCCCCCTCCCCCCCTTCCCCCCTCCCTCTCCCTTCCACTTATACCTGGGAGCTTAACATCCCGCTGCTGTCAGCCTGGAGGTTGTCATCGCCATCAGGGGGTGTTCAAACCTGGATTAATGGGGCAGCCAGCGGCCTGTCCTGCTTTTGGTGATGTTGGTGGCGTGTGATGGGATAATTGCTGCCTCTCGTTGGCAGGTTTGAACGAGCGAGAGTAAGGTTCAGACGGATGGAGGATGAGGCTGCGGGGTCACTGAAGGTAGGTATTGGAACCCCGGATGCTGGGGGCTAGTAATGGGGGAATGGGGGAGGTGGGCTGAGTGCCAACAGCTTCATTCAGCTAAACCAGCGCCATGTGGCTCCTGGAAGTCACATTGGAGGTGTTGGTGCATGGGACATTGCTCCAAGCAACTGGATAAAGACCCCCTTATACACCCAGCCCCTGCCTGCCTCTCTCCTCCTTTGCCTCCCTGTCCCCTCACCTCCCTCCTGCCCCCTGCCCTATCCCATGAAAATGTTTGATAGGCAGAGATTTACTCTGTATCTAACCCTGTGCTGTACCTGCCCTGGGAGTGTTTGATGGGGACAGTGTAGAGGGAGCTTTACTCTGTATCTAGCCCCGTGCTTTCCCTGTCCTGGGAGTGTTTCATGGGGACGGTCTAGAGGGAGCTTTACTCTGTATCTAACCCCGTGCTGTACCTGCCCTGGGAGTGTTTGATGGGGACAGTATAGAGGGAGCTTTACTCTGTATCTAACCCTGTGCTGTACCTGTCCTGGGAGTGTTTGATGGGGACAGTATAGAGGGAGCTTTACTCTGTATCTAACCCCGTGCTGTACCTGTCCTGGGGAGTGTTTGATGGGGACAGTATAGAGGGAGCTTTACTCTGTATCTAACCTTGTGCTGTACCTGTCCTGGGAGTGTTTGATGGGGATGGTGTAGAGGGAGCTTTATTCTGTATCTAACCCCGTGCTGTACCTGTCCTGGGAGTGTTTGATGGGGATGGTGTAGAGGGAGCTTTATTCTATATCTAACCCCGTGCTGTACCTGTCCTGGGAGTGTTTGATGGGGACAGTATAGAGGGAGCTTTACTCTGTATCTAACCTTGTGCTGTACCTGTCCTGGGAGTGTTTGATGGGGACAGTGTAGAGGGAGCTTTACTCTGTATCTAACCCCGTGCTGTACCTGCCCTGGGGAGTGTTTGATGGGGACAGTGTAGAGGGACATTTACTCTGTATCTAACCCCGTGCTGTACCTGCCCTGGGAGTGTTTGATGGGGACAGTGTAGAGGGACATTTACTCTGTATCTAACCCCGTGCTGTACATGCTCTGGGAGGAAGCTAAAATGGAAATATATCACCGTTCCTTCACTGTCGCTGGGTCAAAATCCTGGAACTCCCTCCGTAACAGCACTGTGGGTGTACCTACAGCACATGCAGTGGTTCAAGAAGGCAGCTCACTGCCACCTTCTCAAGGGCAATTAGTGATGGGTAATAAATGCTGGCCCAGCCAGCAATGCCCACATCCCATAAATGAATAAAAAGGTGTGTTCCATTGCTTAATAATGATATCTTTCGGTCTAACGATCAATATGATTTAAGTGTGTGGACTTTCTCCTCTGTGCCATCAGGTCCCTGGTATCAGACCATCCGCTCCCACCTCAACACATGATCTGATTGACTTCACATGTTCTGCTCCAGCTCCTCCCCTGCCACATCCTCGGTGTGTGGCTCAGTTCTCCAGCCTGAGTAAGTCCACTCGAGTTTGACTGCAGCTGCCCTCGATCATTGAAAGGCAACTGAGAGCCTGGGCCCACTGTACCTACATGCACATTGGCTGGCACTTGGCAGTTGTACAGGGCCAATCTCCTGTATTTAAATGTTCTTAGGCCTGTACCTGCCCTGGGAGTGTTTGATGGGGACAGTGTAGAGGGAGCTTTACTCTGTATCTAACCCCATGCTGTACCTGTCCTGGGAGTGTTTGATGGGGACGGTGTAGAGGGATCTTTACTCTGTATCTAACCCCGTGCTGTACCTGTCCTGGGAGTGTTTGATGGGGACAATGTAGAGGGAGATTTATTCTGTATCTAACCCTGTGCTGTACCTGTCCTGGGAGTGTTTGATGGGGACAGTGTAGAGGGAGTTTTACTCTGTATCTAACCCCGTGCTGTACCTGTCCTGGGAGTGTTTGATGGGGACAGTGTAGAGGGAGCTTTACTCTGTATCTAACCCTGTGCTGTACCTGCCCTGGGAGTGTTTGATGGGACAGTGTAGAGGGAGTTTTACTCTGTATCTAACCCCGTGCTGTACCTGTCCTGGGAGTGTTTGATGGGGACAGTGTAGAGGGAGCTTTACTCTGAATCTAACCCTGAGCTGCACCTGTCCTGGGAGTGTTTGATGGGGACAATGTAGAGGGAGATTTATTCTGTATCTAACCCTGTGCTGTACCTGTCCTGGGAGTGTTTGATGGGGACAGTGTAGAGGGAGTTTTACTCTGTATCTAACCCCGTGCTGTACCTGTCCTGGGAGTGTTTGATGGGGACAGTGTAGAGGGAGCTTTACTCTGTATATAACCCCGTGCTGGGAGGGTATGATGGGAACACCAGGTCTCTGAGATGTCCCATTTCCTTTGGTAATTCTCATTATGGGTATGAAATTCATGAAAAAATTTTACAAAACTCTGAAAGTATGCTATTTTTGGAATGATTGGTGTCGGTGAGTTCCTGTTCTCTGTTATATCCATTGATCACAGGTCTTGGAAATGGAATCTGTGCTGCAGGTGATAAGAGCCTGTCCACTACCAACCCCTCCCTCAAGAACAGGGCTCTTCCCGATATTCCCGTGTGTGATACAGCGCTAACTGACGTACCAAGGTAAGTTCACGTTTAACTAAACATCCTGTTTCTCCAGGAGGCACTGACCGATTCTGCTGCTCGGTACCTTAATGCCTGGGCATTGCCAGCTCTGTGCCGAATCCTGGTGTTCATGTGGAGTTGAAGACAGGGATTACTGGCAGTCTGTTTGACCATGTGCAGGGGAGCTTTCCGATACACGTGCACCTTCCAAATTGGACTCACTGGGGAATGGTTCCGGTTGGGAAGGCTGAGCGAGAGTTGATCAAGGTTTTCAAAACCATGAGAGGGTCTGGACAGAGTAGATAGGGAGAAACTGTTCCACTCTTGAAAGGATGGAGAACGAGAGGGCAGAGACTTTAAAGTAATTGGTAAAAGAAACAGAAGCGACATGCGGAAAACCTTTTCACACAGCGAGCGGATAAGATCTGACATGCACTGCCTGAGAGTGTGGTGGAGGCAGATTGAATTGAGGTGTGCAAAAGGGAATGAGACTGTCATCTGAAAGGAATGTGCAGGGTTACGGGGAGGAGGCAGGTGGATGGCTAATTACTTTAAAAGAACAAAGGAAATAAACAGCCAAATAAAGCATTTTTATAATAGGGTGTAAAAAGTAACAACAATTTACAACCTCAATGTTAAAATTAAATTGCTCATTCGGAGAGCTGGCGCAGAGGCAATGGGCTGAACGGCCTCCCTCTGCACTGTAACAATCCTGTGGGTACTGTTTGAAGATGGCGTGGCCGTCACTAAAGCAAAATCTGATTGGTCAAAAATCGTTCAAGTGAAACCATCAGTTTAGCCACGGGAGAAACAGGATGATGATTGATGGCAGGAAATTAAACATTTCAAAGGAAGGGATTTTCTCCCTCACAATAGGTCATACAACACGGCGACTGTGCTTTCATTTATACAAAATGAGAGAGCAAGACCTGACAACACCCAGAACCTTTTGGATTAAGGGCAGTCAGTTTAAACATCGCTCCCTCAATGACTCAGCTCCAGCTGTGAGTATACATTTTGGAGATCGCTCCCTTACAGATGGAGCCCAGTCAGAGTCAATAACTTCAGCAGAGGGTGAGTCAGGGCTGAGTCTACATGTGATAAATGTCTGACTATGATGTAACTGACAGAAAGACTCTCTCCTGATTACGGATGGCAGCACAGAGCCAAGTGATTGACCGCACCCCAGAACCGCTCTACACCAATGTGAGTGTTGCCACGTGTCCCTCTGAGTCGCTAAGGTCAGGATTACTAACTAGGTCAAACATCAACTGTGCTCACACACCCCCTCC